>NC_041337.1:7430467-7612967 GCF_004354835.1 Perca flavescens
CCCTCGAGTTGGGCCATTTTCATTACTCATTGCCAGACCCTTAATCTTTCGGATTTGGGTCTGGATTTCCAGGCTAGTATCAAGATGAGTTTGGATGCAGAATACTTTGTAAGCATCTGTGGGATCAGCTGTGGGTTCTGTTTTGCTCCTTTTTTCACTTGAGATTGGCTGGGCTTCCTCATTTGTTGGGGTCAGATTCAATAATAATAACAATAATAACAATAATAACAATTATAACTATTATATATACACTATTAAATCGACTACTACAAACAATAATAATACATAATATATAAAAAAATGTATTTCTTAACTCATTAAGATCCACTGTGTAGAAAGGTATTGACTTGGCTTTCACATTTAATGGTCACAAAATACGTTAATGACCATAAAGTGTTGATATTAAACTTAAATTAAAGTAAGAAAATCTTATATCTTTTATATGTTATGAGCTTTGCATGAAAATATATATCTCCAATAGTTGCCAAAAAGTTATTTACAAAAGAAAGAAAATGAACAGTATGTTATCCTACACTACAATAGTGACAATGATTATTAATTAGTTAAGTTACATGTATTAATAAACTGAATAATGGACAAAAAAACTAAACAAATAGACTTATTTGGGACGAGTAGTGGTGCGTAAAAAAAGTACTATCAACACCAATTACAGACACAGAGCATTTGCAGTATCTGTATTTAACCATGAATAATGCTTCAGCTGTAAAGGTGGAGCTCAAATAATATTTGCCTACACATTGTAGTGGAGTAGAAGTGTAAAGTAGCATGAAATGGAAATAGTTAGGTAAAGCCAAGGGCGTAACTTTGGGTTCAACTTTTGGCGGGGGGGGGCTTTGAGATCTCTGTATCTAATCTAATCTGATCTAATTTTGAGTGTCAAACAATTTGTGCCTTTTCTGCATCAATTTATGGAGCAAATGTTTTTAATTATGTACAGGTATTTATCACTAGATATTTAGAGTTTAGAGGGTTGTAAGCCCCCTGTAAATTAGGCCTATGAGTAAAGTAAAAGTACCTTAAAAATTTTACTTTTGTAAATGTACTAAATCCCATTCAACCACTGGTCCCTGGTCAGATTACCAGAGTTTCCTCACCATGAACTCCATATTAGCGGCGGGGGGGAAGACCTGAGAGCGGACTCGGTTGTGGTAATCCAGCAGAGCGTTAATCTCTCTGGATGAAATGGCTCTTTTCCGTCTGCTGGCAGCTCCAGTGGGCATCCTGAAGTCTGACCAGGTCTCAGCTCCCGCCCGGGTCATGTTGAGCGGCTCTGCTGCTGCTGCTGCTGCTGCTGCTGCTGCTGCTCCCATGTGAGGCATCAGCCACAGGGTGGCAGCCAACAGGAGGTGAACACAGGCAGCACTCATCGGAGGCCAGCACCTCCCTGCACCACTCTGGGGAACAGACAGGGTTCAGCTGAAACACTCCCTAGGAACACGCATTTCCTGGGTTAAAGTCGCAAACTCCACTCCCTGGCTGGAAAGTCCTGTGTTTTATGACCCACCCGTCCACCCCAACCTCATCCTTCAGCTCATTTTAGATGGAAAATATTGAAACAGGCGGTTAATTACCTTGATATATTAAAGAATAATGACAAACCTTGGAATATGAATGCATTACATTTCACCAGACCTGTATATAGGCTACTGCTTATGGTATTTGAATCCTTTATTTGAGAGGTTGGGGCTGCCATGTGAGCCATGTCCGTGCTAATTTCAGCTCATATTAGATGGAAACTATTAAAACAGGTGGTTAATTAACCTGACATTAAAAAAAAGAATAACAAATCTTGGAATATGAATGCATTACATTTCACCTGCTGACAAAACAACATGTCAGTCAAGTCACATAGTACCTACTGTACAGTGGCACTCATAAGTTTATGAACCCATGCTAAAGTTGACTAAAAAGAGGAATTAAAAAAAAAAAAAATCTTAAGTCTTAAATGCCTTAATTCAAAAAATGAGGAAAAATCCAACCTTTAAGGACACCAGTTTTTTTTGTGAATGAATAATGTATCGTGAATAAATAAATGTTCTTCCTTAAAATACAGGGGGCATACGTAAGTACACACCTGTGTTAAATTCCCATAGAGGCAGGCAGATTTTTACTTTTAAAAGCCAGTTATTTCATGGATCCAGGATACTATGCATCTTGATAAAGTTCCTTTGGCCTTTGGAATTAAAATAGCCCCCCATCATCAGATACCCTTCACCATACCTAGAGATTGGCATGGTTTGATTTCAGTTAGCCTAATAGCTGGTTTGATTTGCATTGAGAGATGATTTTATGGAAAGTACCCCATGCCAATCTCTAGGTATGGTGAGGGGTATGTGAATTTAACACAGGGGTGTACTTACTTATGCGTATTTTAAGGAAGAACATTTATTTATTTACAATACATTATTCATTCACAAAGAAAATTGGTGTCCTTAAAGGTTGGATTTTTCCTCATTTTTTGAATTAAGGCATTAAGATCCATTTCCAAAAGATGATTTTTTTTATTCCTCTTTTTAGTCAATGTTCATAAACTTATGAGTGCAACTGTATTTAAAAAAGTCACAAAGGATTAGATGGGATGACATGATTAAAGGGATTCATCTTTTTGATCATTGAAATTTCTTTTAACCCTCTTCTGCACACTTTTTTTTCAAAGGATATTACACCCAATTCTTTCATTAGTCTGTAATTGTCCACAGATTTAACAGACAATGAAAAGGAATGGACTTTCCAATATAATATTAATTTAAGTATGGCGGCAAAACTCTCCTAAATAAATGTGAATAGTTAATTTTGCAAAAAAAAAAGAAATCAATCAACCAACACCGTTTTGATTGATATTCCCTAGAGTACACAAAAAAAACATGACTAGGGAAAATAAATAGAACAGAGATATCGTTTTTTTGCAAATGAACCCTTACTGTAAAGAAAAACTAAAAGAATACGATGAAGGTGACGTTATAACATGCAGTCACAATCTCCAAGAAAAACATTTAACGTGTGCAGTCAATCAGTAAGACTGTCATCAGCCAGCACATTTTCTTACATAAAAAAAGAGAAGAAAAGTGGAGTCTCATACCTTCATCAGTGGATCCTTTCACAGAGAGAAGCAGAGGAGATCCTCACTTCAACATCAGTCTTTGCACACGAGCCAAAGTCCTGTGTGGCAGAGAGTTTTAACTGGCCAACACAAAACCCTCCTGAAGGCTTCTTCTTCTGTCATACAGTCTGTCTCTTTCTCTCCACTGGAGGGAAAATCACAACTACAGGAAATTGCCTTTCAGAACAGAAGTCATGAAATAGTCTCATTGTTTACACTGTAAAAAAAAAAAAAAAAAAAAAAAAAAAAAAAACATAAAATGAATGTAAAACACAATAATTCAAATAAATGGCAATACATTTAGTCATATTCATTCAAGGTTTTGGAGCAAAACACTGTTATTTTAGAGATTTTATTTTGGCATAATAATTAAAATAATAGTAGGGATGTAATAAGGATAATTTTACAGATACAGATTTATTTACAGACTTTGTTATTTTCTGTAAAATTAGGATTTTTTTTTTAGAGGCTCAACATCGTGTCGGATTGGTTGTATCAAAGAAATGTACACTTTACTTTATCGCCCGCCTATTAATCTTATAAACATGATGAATTGTAAACACATTACATCATGATGTGTGCATAATGTAGATTAAAAAGGACATTTTAATTGTTTAGTAATGTACAGTATTTAACATTTCCTATAAGGACATATTTTATATAACTACATCTGTATATTATATTGTATAAGGTTCAGCTTTGTTGCATTTTTAGAATACAGGAATGCACAATGAAATGCAACTGCAGGGGTGCAATAGACAGGACAGTGGGGAGAGAGAGGGAGAAGACATGCAAATGGCCACAGGTATAAGTCAAACCCTGAGCCGCTGCGTTGAGGACTTAGCCTCTGCATATGGGCGTGCGCTCTACCAGGTGAGCTATCCAGACACCCGGATATTTAAATAACAGGATAAAACAACCAAATAGGCAATAGAATAGAACAACGTAGGCCTATATATAGAGGGAATAAAAAGGCAAACTTAAATCATATTCACAAGGACATATTCACATACATACATAAACAATTTGAAATAATAAAAACAATAAAAATACTATCAGTGTAATACTAGTTAAAGTGCAAACAGAAAACTTTGGTTATAGTGATGCCACAGCAAAAGTATAGTAATGTGAAGAATTGTCATTCATAATCTGTTTATATAGCAGCATCCAGTTATGGATGCTTTTACATGAGGAGTTATAGTTGTTGACAACTACATTAATAAACAATTAACCAGACCTTTATATGGGCTCACTGCTTATGACTGAATGCTAAATAGGGAGATGGTTTATTTTTTTAAATAAAGTGTTACCAGATGTCTTATTCTTAAAGGGAATTTAGGACACTGCATTTGAATCCTTTATTTGAGAGATTGGGGCTGCCTACTGAGCATATGTTTTGACTTCTCGCCTGACCTCCCTGGTGTTTTAATAAAACATGGAAAAAAAACGTTTAAATAAGCACGCCTTGGGGAGCGACTGAGCATATTAAACAAAAAAAGAGAATAAGTGGCTGCAGAGTCAGCATTCATCTGCGGCGGTTGTTGGTTCCAGGAAGGAGCACAGATCCCCTGCCATGTGTAATATATACTCTAACAAGAGACTGGCCCGGGACACTGCCAAGGTCCACTGCACCACCAGCCCCACAAGCACCACCACGCTCTGTGGCTATGGGGTCAAATATCACTGAGAGCAGAGCACAGGGGAACAACTGGAACATCAAATGAAAGCTTTAGGATACAAGATCCATTAAAACAATTATCATTAACATCGTGTGATTGGATCCTTTTGGAAACCCACTGCAATCATGTATTCATGCCGCCACTGCCTTAAATTATATGTTACTAACCTACCGATGCCCACTCAAACTTCTGCAATGTGTGTGAGATAATTGGAAATGGCATGTCGTGTGAGAAATCTCAATTTGTTAAAAGCTCCGCGTGCACAGAATGAAATGAACTCTTGACGTTTCCAGTTCACCATTCGTGGCCGAGGAATCCACGATCCATGTTGGTTCAATGGTTACAGACGTCAAATACAAATGATGCGACATTTGCCCCGGCATAATCATGAATACAGTAGGATTCATACCCAGACATGAACATGAATGTAAGAGGCCAATTAACTTCACATTCTTCACAGTCATTTTGTCACATTACATCTGAACAAGAAGCAGTGGATTTTTGCAAATCGCACTACAGGCTGTAGGTGGGGCCAGAGCAGCCGGGTTTTTTTTTTTAAAATGACCTGCTTCATGTAGTTCTACTGGAACATAGGGTCAGTCTCTGCAAATGTGACAGAAAGTTATTTTTAATAAGTCTTAACTACTGCACCTTTACGTGTCTGTTACACAAATAACAGATAACGTTGGCTCTGATCAGAAAGATCCAAGTAAAGTTGAAGAAACCTGATGTTACTGTGTAGAATATATAGAATTTAGCAATGCCTGGATATCAAGTGGGGGCAGCTGACCCTGATGGGAACGTCATGAGTTTTGCAGCTAATTGTGTCAGGCAGAGTGTGAGGCAACAAGGGAGGAGGACCCAGATGCAGAGAGGAACAGTTCAGGGATTCATTGATATAAGAGGAAGGTGTGTGTAGCTTACATGAAGGCAGGCACAGGCTCCAGATTTCAGGGTAAAAGGTTCAGGGTGCAGGTTCAGGTGGCTGGAAAGCAAGGCATGAGATGTTTGAGGGGTTATGTACTGCAGGGCTGATGAGGGAAAGTGGAAACAGGTGAGCAGGAGGGTGGGGCAGACTGGTGATTGAGACATATGGGAGATTCTATGTGCATCTGGTGGATAGATGGAGAATTGACAGAGTCCTGACAGCTCAGCTGGTAGACAAGGAGCTTTATAGTTTGATACGATTGTGGGTTCACCTGAACTGTTTGCGTTTTCCTTCTGTTGACCCTCAGAGGACTGTTTCATAGAGGTGTCTCTTAATGGGAAAAGCCTGTCAAAGAAACTGAGCCAGTATCAGTCTGTTTCATAAAGACGCTCAGGGCCTGATGTACGTACATTTCCGAATGTAGCGTTATCAACCCGCAGAAAGCGCACTCTGTGATTGGTATTTACCAGACCTGCAGTTCATCGGGTAATCAGCGCCTTTCTCCGCCCACTATACTGTAAATTGCGCTGCAGCAAAGCGTTAAGTACTTGTGCTGTGATACGGCTGAGTGCAGACTGCGACATTCCCACTGCTGATGTTATGACTGTTTGAAATGATCCTAATGCCAATATTTGTAACGTAGCAAGGAGTTTTAACAACTGCTGGAATGGAATGTGAACGCTGAGTCGGAGATTCAATGTCATCGTTGATTTCTTCCAGTAACTGTAATATTGCATGGCTGCTTAATCTGTAACGCGTAATGATTTTGTGTTCACTCAACTGAAAAAGTGTGATCCTTGTGGCAAAAATCCTTTCAGCTCGTCTCCTTTGGCCTATGTCTACGTCTTGCTCGGATTACTTACTATTAATTAAAAATAGAGGCGCGCTTTCACAGGCGTTTTTTTGTAGATACCGCGGAATACATAATTAGGTGCACTTCACGCTTCCCCTCCCATCTCTTTATGGGAAACTCCCACTTTCCCCTTGACCCTCCTGTGAATGCATATGCATGACACGGAAAAGCGCAATTTGCCATTTTCAGTTCCCGCGACAGGCAGTCTGCGCTTTTACCTCAGTGCGGCCTGTTTGTACATACCTCGTCGTGCTTTTACGCGCATGTTGTGAAACAAATACGCCTGAAGTGGGCGCAAAAGCGTTAGTACACCTGGCCCTCAGAGCCGGAAGAGTGACACGTGTTTGTTTCTTCTTTGAGGACGAAGACTGAAAGCATTTTCTCAACTCGTCTAACTTGTGATGACATTAAACCTATTGAAAGATCTTTTGGACAAAAAGCAGAATCATTCTTTACATTTGCCAATGGGGAGAACAGGTAGAATCCACCTAAATGTAGAGCTGTAACAATTCAAAATTTTACTGGACAATGAATTGCCTTAGAAATAATTGCAATTAACAATATATTTATCTCTTTCAGTCCAGTTTAAAAATATATATATATATTTATGTATTACTTTTGAAAACAAATTCAAGTTTTTGAATGAATCCCAGGATACATCTTTTGGTTATATCACTATACTATATGTGACCCAGATAATGTAATACCACAAGTACACAGCCTATGGGATAAACCACGCCTCTTTATTATCATAAAACATTGTGTTTTTTCTTAAATTAACATAAAGCTGACAATTACCGTCAACAGTCATACCCCTTAGAACCTTAGCTAATATTGGCAATTAACAAAAATATGGAGATCATGTAAAAAAAAATTGCAGTTAGACAATGATGTAATAATTGTTACAGGCCTACCTGAATGAAGCAAAAGTCACTTAGGTGAGCTCTCTGAAGTGGACCCTTCAAAGGGGTGTTTGGTGTTTTAGCCCCAAGTGTCGTCAATTGTCGGCACTAGGATTATGCAATGGTTAGGGTTAGGGTTAGGGTTAGGGTTAAGGTTAGGGTTAGGTGCCTTAAAGTCGACGGTTACAGCGCTGCCTTGAAGTCGACGTTGGGAGCTTAAAACACCATCGAGCCTTCAAAGGCTTCAGGCGGCAGACTTCCACCTACTGCAGGCTCAGCAGAGCGCCGTCGGACTTTGGGACTCTGTGTCTAAAATGCACAGAGGGCTCCATCGAAGAGGCTGGGAGGGCCTCTGGCATACAGCAGGTCAACAGCACTTCAGCTTCACCTAAAACTTGGTCGAGCTCAAAGACCTGTTGTTGGTCGTTTGCTTTTCCACTCGCCTGAAGGACCCCTTCACATGAAGTGCTTCTTTATTCTATCTTTCTTAATATTCCTGTTTAATTATTGGAAGAATTAAGAGCATGTATACAGCTTGTTTCATCAGCTTGATTTAGTCAGTTATCTTTGAATGAATGACTGAATGAATGAATGCAGGCTTTATTTCAAACTTAAAAATCATACAATAAAGGCTAAAAAGAACAAAAACAAAACAAACAATATTAACTTAACATGTCCAAAATTGAGTTTTGAGCTACAAGTGAACCCTTGTACCTGGAGAGTCAGACATTTAAATTTAGCCGTGGCCACATGCATGTCAGTTCTGTCACATAGTTATTATTTCTATCGTCGGACATCAAAGACGGGGGAGATGTTAAGCAGCAATAGAAAACCGATGGATCAAACCGGTGTAGCTGTGCAGACAGAATGACAGATGGCAGAGCGAGTGCAGTATGTTTGGGCTGAGGAGTAACTGCCCTTGTGGAATTAACATTTTTGGAAAAATCTTTGCTGGATGATAGGAAAATCTGAAGGAAAGGTCAAGTGGTGCAGCCAGTAAGTAAATTTACTCAGTGAGTTAGCTGCTGCCCACTGAAACAGAAAGAATACTGTACATACAGAATGTACCAGGTTAAAAGGACAGGAAACTGCACAAACTTTCAACTAAGCACTTATTTCAGCGGAGAATGACGAGGATGCCATTTGTTTTGCAGATATGAATAAAAGTATTGGACACATAATAGCGCTAAATAAGAAAGTTAAGGGATCACAAACACATTTCAATTCATCCTGGATGTGAATATCGAAACCAAATTTCATGGCAGTCCGTCCAATAGTTGCCGAGACATTTCTCTCAAATTAGTCTATACAGTATCTATCCTTGACGTTCCACTTCTGGGATTGATGGAAGTTCCGCCAGATTTCACTCATTTAGGCCGGATATATGTTGCCTTGTACTTCCTTTGTGTTGTCATTTTAAACTCCAATAGATTTCTGAGGACTCTGGTTAATAACTGCTCCTCAGATCTCTGCAGGGTAAATCCAGACAGCTAGCTAGACTATCTGTCCAATCTGAGTTTTCTGTTGCACGACTAAAACTACTTTTGAACGTAGTCGTGTTCCACCAAAACAAGTTCCTTCCCGAGGCTATTTTGCAGCGGCACTGCGGCTTTTCCCGGTACTTATCACCCCCCAAGACGACTGTGATTGGTTTAAAGAAATGCCAATAAACCAGAGCAGGTTTTTCTCCCATCCCAGAATGCCGTGTCCACTAGCCAGACCCTCCTCTGCACCGCCGCGGTGGAGGAAGGTCTGGCAAAGCGAGACTACTCTCAAATCAACAAACGCAAACCTCATGATGGCGCCACAGGAAAGGTCCGGGGATCACCAAAGAGTCATTAGGATACACTTTGAATTTTTTTGTGCCAATCCATCGAGTAGATGTGGAGCTATTTCACTGGATAAGTGACCTTTTCATTCATTCAACCTTTATTTATCGTCGAGAGATCATTGAGGGGCGACCCTCCTTTTCAATGTCATCAAGTCCGATTACAAAGACAAATACAGAACAACAACAACACAGAAAGTAAAATCATAAGAAGTATAGAAAGACAATAAAACATTCAAAATCTGAAAAATTATTTGATAAATAAATTAGGACAATGGGGATGCAAAAGAGACCAGAGGATAACCAAATTCCCTAGGCTTCATCCTCTTTGTAGTACGGATATCTGTAGCAGATTTCATGATAATCCATCCCATAATAGTAGTCTGTCTGGTTGAACCCTGTGGTTGGGCGTAACAATGCCATCGCAAGGTGTCCTCACATGCATACTGTATGCCATTAAGACATTTTGTGTTAAAGCAATAGTGAGTGAAAGAGCTGATGATATAATACAGCATAATAATAATTCACAGCTGTAGTTCCTTTTTCTTAAACACACACAGTCAGAAGAATTGCAATAATTTAATTTTCCTTTTCTACTGTATTGAAAATACTAAAACACAAAGCAGTCTCCAGCTGTTTACAGTGGGTATTTCTGCAGCAATGAGCAATTAAATCTGAGCAAAGAAACTTTTGCAGGACAGTCTGAAATGAGTCAGATCTGGGAGAGGATGATTCTCCGGCTGGACCACACCAGACCAGACGGTTTTCCCAGAGACCCGCCCTCCCCCCCTGCAGCATGACATCATCCGTCTGGTTGGAGACGCTGCAGGGCAACAGCTCGCTGTGACCTTGTCCTGTCTGAAAGGTAAAGAAGAGAACTCAGTGGCTTCCTGTATTAACCCGAGAGGGAACATAAAACAGAACCATGTACCAACTGTGTTTGAGGTCCCTGATCCGCAGCTTTGCAGGTGTCCGCCGGGCTTTCAGGCTGTCGGAGTAACAGCACAGCAGCTGGTGCTTTCAGGGCAGCACTTACACCTGGATACAGCCCCTTTGAATTAGAAGCCAGGGTTTCTGACAGTGCTTTGTGTCAATTAAACAATCTACAAAAATTGTGTCAGTTGTGGGTGTTCTCGCACAGGAGGGTCTGGCTAGACCAGACAGCACTCTGGGATAGGGTTGGGTACCGTTTGGATTTTTATGATTCCGATGCCGAACCGGTACTTTTAAAACGATTCTGATTCCTAACCGATTCCTAAATCTGAAATAATGACATAAAAGAAAGGCTCTTTTATGGAGGTTTTTTTTTTTTTATTGAAATTTATTTAAAATTAATTAATATTAACGTTTTAAAGTACTTCAATATAGCATAAGTAAACCTAATAATTTAACAAATAACAGTTACACTATTAACAATGCAAGTTTAACCCTCCTGCTGTCAAATTGGACCCATATTCAAAGTTTCTATATCAGAAATTTGGGTTTCTTTCAACCAAATTGTCCAAAAAAAATACGTGGATGGTTCCATACAATGCTCTTTACAAGTAAAATAAATGATCAGTTCACTACTTTCATTGAATGTGGGTTTTATATTCAATTTTATAGCATTTAAAGAAGAAAATTGATAAAAGAATGTTGATAAAAATGATAAAAATGTTTTAAAAAGCTTCAAAAATGTCGTGCAAAAGAGAAATAAAAACGTCCAATAAAAAACACAGAAACAAACGGCGAAATTGACAAAAACTTGACAAAAGCAAAGTGACAAAAGTGTGGAAAAAAAGGTTTGATTTCAATTCTTGACAGAAAAAAGTAACTAAAAGTTGCTTGGTCGACAACACAAGGGTTAAAATATGGATTTATATGTTTCCCTAAAAGTCTGTCAAAATAAATCAATAGTTTCATCATTGTTGAAATGTTGTAAGCAGTCAGACTTTGAAGCACCAGCGTCAGCAGGCAGCTGGACGGTACAACAGCGTGGTCAAGAGTGTTGGAATCGTCTCAGAGCTCAGTCCGCAGAGTTTGTTTTAATAATTCACAGCAACATTTTCCACTCTGCACAGCAAAGCCTCAGCCTTTTGATCCACCAGCCGAGACGTCTGCAGGAGAGTTTCCAACGTTTCAACCTATTTCTCATACTTGCTCGAGATTTTCATTCTCAAAGAGAGTCCCTCCAGTGTTTGCATTTAGCATGTTCACATTGGGGATATCTGCAGTCTGGCAGCAATAGAAGCAAATTGTGAATTTTCTATATTTTAGTATGCATCAAATGCGTTGTCTTGTATAAAGGCTTTTTTCAGTCTAACCACAGATATCCGATTTAAATCCTTAACTTAATCCTTAAATCTGCGTGATGTCTGAACCGTAATATGCACATTTAATTTAAGAACAATCAGCCAAACACCAGGCGTGCCTGGAAAATGTTATTTTAGAGGCTTGTTTGCCAAGTCAGAGTGCATCAAGGACAAACTTTGTTCTGCATTCAGCTGCTGTAAGGGACATGATTACTCTTCCTCCAGTACAATCATAATGACTCAGCAAGTTTTCCATCACCAGCACCAGACAATGAATTTGAATTTTGCACACAGGCCAACAAACATGTATGCATCTTATTTATTTTCTATGCTTTATTTAATCCTTTTTTGTTTTTTAAACAGTTGAGATCAAAATCTCTTTTCAAAAGACACATGTGCATATGTAACAAGTACAGCATGAGCACAGACACAAGAAAAGTACAATCATCAGAATACAACAAGTAACGTTCTCATTATGCAGAGTGGCTGGTTCAGTATAGCCTATATTATTGGATTTAGTTATTGAAGCATTCATTTGTTTATCACATTAATGTTGCAGCTGGTGGAGATAATTTCAAGTTTAACCTGTATTCATAATACATCAACAATGATTATTTGATTATATGTATTAATAATCAGAATCTGTAATGAAAGCTTTAAAATAAACGTAGTGCAGTAAAAAAAAAAGTACACTATGTGCTCTCTGAAAGGAAGTGGAAGCATCAAGTAGCAGAAATGGAAATACTCGAGTAAAGTTGTACCTATGTACCGTACAGTACTTAGTCAATTAACTTTCCAGCACTGCATGCAGTACAGCTGAAATGGTCCCTGTGACCCCGCATTATAATGATTATGTTTAAATGTTATCAGAGAGCAGAGGTTTAGACAGTTGCTCCAGTAGAGCTTCATAATATACAGTGCATCTCCCTCTGACTGTCTCACCTTTTCATGAAAATGATGAGTCAAGGATGTATAAATATACAGTACAGTATAAAGTACAGAGCACCAAGAAGTCTGCATAAATATCAGCATACATACATAATTATAGATTGAACAAGTCTTTTTTTCATTTCAAATTTATTTGGTAACACTTTATTTGAAGGTATCTACATAAGAGTGACATGACAGTGTCATGATCACATGACACTGTCATGTCACATGAACCCTAACTCTAACCCTAACCTGAACTTGTCATGATAAGAACCGAATGACACTTGATGACAGAAGCATTATGTCATAAACATTTATGACTTGTTTATAATGTTAATGACATGTTCATGACAGTGTCATGTCACTCGTATGTAGATACCTTCAAGTAAAGTGTAACCATTTATTTGAATAGGGACAGATGCTAAGACAAGACATTAAATAATCGCTGTTAATTTACAGCAGGATTTCAACAGTATTCACCTTGTTATTGTTGAATACAGCGCTTTACTGTTGACACAAAAGAGAATCTGTTAAATAACATTCTATTTTTTAACAGAACTATAACGTATTCATAAAATACAGCACTTTAGTTAACAGTATATCATGAAGTGTTTTTGCATTTTGGTAAGAGCAACTTCACCTGAACTGCACATGTGAAGCTGGATTTGTTCTTTTCTTCATCCATCCCCATCTTCCTAATTATTTGGTGAGTAGCAATTTTATTTAATTCATAAATCGATGCAAAGTCTGTCAGGGATGTTTCCAGTTTGTTTGCATACTGAATACATGTGTGCATGTCTTAACAGAAGGATTCAGCAGCTAGCTAGAATTTTGGAGATTATTGCCCAATCAGAGAACACAAGGAGGTGAATTTCATTTTTAAATATCTAAGTTAACATTTTGCCAGTGAAATATGAAGCGTGATGATAGTCTTGACAGTGTAAACCTTTTACAGTCTGTGGAAGTCTGTGTTATTTGTGTTTTGTTTATGACAGGTTATGTTGTCTATAGGTTAATGTCAAGTTATCATTTCAAAGACACTGACAGGTTGTACTGTCTTGCTTACTGTCAAGTTGTCATAACACAGAGATTGTTGGGTAACACTTTACTTGAAGGTATCTACATAAAAGTGACATGACACTGTCATGACATGAACCCTAACCCTAACTATAACCCTAACCGTAACTTGTCATGACAAAAACCCGAATGACACTTACTGACCGAAGCGTTATGTCATAAACGTTTATGACTTGTTTATAATGTTTATGACACATTCATGACAGTGTCATGTCACTGTTTTGTAGATACCTTCATGTAAAGTGTAACCGATTGTTGTCTTCGTTAAAGTCAAGTTGTCATGACGAAGACATCTCGGACAATGCCTACTTTGCATTAAAAGTGTCATAATTTACCCAATGACACTTCATGACAACAGTCGTGAATACTCCAAACGACCCATTCACGTTCATGACAGGTGTCATGTCATAATAATGACAGTGTCTTATGAACACCCCTTCAAATAAAGTGTTACCACAAAAGTGTCTTTAATCGTACGTTGTGTGACTAATTCTATGTGTATAATCTGCTTAGTCAGTATTAATTTAGGTTAAAACACTGTAGGTTTATTTGGCTAAAAAAATAAAGAGATCAGTCAACTGAAAGATACTGTAAAAGAAAAAGGGGAAAAGCAGGTATATAATGTAGTTTGAACTTTAGTTAACTGTAGAATACTGTGAAAGTTATCCAAAAAAAAAAAAAGTTCACACTGAATATTGCATTAAAAGTACAAAACCGTAAATTCTAGTGACAGAAAGTTAATTTTACAGTAACATAATGGCAACCCTGCTGCCAGTTCTTTACTGTGTTTTTTTTACAGGAACATTCTTGCAGTATAAGACATTTGTAGATTTGTAGACATTTGTGCAACAAATATCCAATCTACAGCATCACAGCATTTATAGCTATTGCTACTTTCCAATGCCTGGCCCATATAGGGCTTTTAAAAAGTCACAAAAAACATAAATATACAAGCCACATACAACTTTTCCCCTCCCTGTGCAAGCCAGCCCTCCCCTATATGTGACTACAGGTCTGATAATCAATTAAAAAGTAATTTTTAAAAGCTAATGATGTTGTATTGCTTTAAGCTCAATGGGCAGCTTTCTGATCAGCAGAAGAGAAACATGAATTATTTGCTTCTTTCTTTTTTTTTATTCGAATTTTGACTTTCACTTTGTCCACATGGGTCCTAAAAGCGAGTCTGCTGTGCGGCAAGATCTTTGCAACATTAAACCATTTCAATCTGTTTACATTGTGTCTGTGACTGTGGTTGCGTTGAACCGCGTGGCCTCTTGTATTGAGATCAGCGTGTCCCACAAAACCTGACAAACTGACCCTGTGACTTACATCCACATGCATGTGTAAGTCCGCCTGAGCAAACATGACCCGGAGCAGTCTGTAGCTGAGTCTCTCACACAGGGGCCTAGCACTAAATTCTGGGCCCTGTAGAAAGGCATTTTCTATGGGCCCCTCCCTGCATCCACAGCTATTCATTCTAGCTTCAGCAGCCCCCAGTCCGATTACCTGCTGTTGTTTTTATTAAAGCCATAATGGACAAAATTAGTAAAATTACAAATTTGTTCTTGAGTACTCAATTACATTCAACCACTCTATTAGCCTCCTCCTGATTGATGAAATCATTTTGGCTGTTGGGGGAAATAATTGTATTTCTTTATTTGTTTAAATCCATATCATTTATGTATCTTCAAACTGGTGGAATGTTACTGAGTACATTTACTTAAGTACTGCACTTAAGTGAAATTCTGGGGTACTGGTACTTTTGTACTTCCATTCTATGCCTCTTTATACTTCTACTGCACTACAGCCTGGAGGAAAAATATCCACTACACTTTGGAAATTTAGATTACTACTACAAAATATAAATCCATTAATAAATGATGAAATATTCACTTGTACTTTAATAACAATTTACCATATTAACTTGTAGTGCGACTTTTAATATTCTATCAAGATCTCCATGTATTTTTTAATTTGTTTTGTCTCGTTGCTTATAACTGCTCTGCGTGTTTGCGCGTTTCAGAAAAAAGACTGTAATCTGTGCTGCTCGGCTGTGTTCTGAATGTGGATACTGTTGACGTATTACTGTACTAATGTCTTGTTGACTTCTGTCTGTAAATTTGAACCGGTACTAATGTATTGCTGTTTCCTGGTGCTCTGGTTGTCTAAACATCTCGCCAAAGGACTAAAGTTGAGAATTAGGCTATAACACTGGCACATTTACAGAAATGTTGACTCAAATGTATTACGACAGGTGTAGAAGAACATGAATTACTTAACAATTAGCTAAAGTAGGCCTATTGAGTATCAAAAAATGTCTCGTCATTCAGTAGGCTACCCAATTTAAATACCTAAGGGGTAAATCTCATCAGAGACAGCGAGCCAATCACCATGCAGCGTGCTTCAAGATCTAATAGTGTCTGTGATTGGCTGTCTAACGTTACACGTCGTAGAGTCACGCAGGAAATACTGACTCCCCAGGCATTTTCTATGGAATTTCAAAAGGTTAACCCTAGGAACCTTTTATGTTTAATCAACTGTGACTGTCAGGAATACATTTACTGTCGGGGTACTAGGAGCTGAAAAATAATTATAAAAGATTTGTAATGTTGTAATTTCTTTTTGTTTTATAAAATTAGTATCGAAAAAAAGTATCGTTTTAGGAACCGGCATCAAAGTCACAGTATCGGTACCGGTATTGAAAATGATTGAACATCCCCAGCCCCATTCTTTCCGGTTCACTGATCAAGTTCCTGCTCTTCTGTATGACATGTCGACTGTGCTGAAACTATTTCACCTGATCAACAAACTTTAGTGTACGCTGAATGAGTTAGGTCGGTCTGCTTTTGTCTAGCTCCGTGTTAAGAGGAAGCTTTTCACTTTGCTCGCTGAGTGAGACCTTTTGTTTAGAGCACACACTGGTTCCGACAGAGGTACTGTACACACCTTAACCAATCAAAGCACTTTTGCTTTGATTGAGTCCGCAAATCTACACAGACTTTTGATTATTCTGTTGTTAACCCCTTGACGCCTGAATTTATTCACAATTATATAAACAAAATATTATGTGTGTTTCTGGCTCCAAGCTGATGCTAAATTAAGTTGAGATTGTTAATTTGTCTATAGCATATGGAATAGATATAAATTTAGGTATGATGCAAATTAGCGACAACAGGCATTATGGTAAAATTCTTTACAAAATGGTAAAATTAATAAAACACATAGTAGATTTCATTCATGTCACAAAGTTGTTAGAACTTCTAAACTGTAAATGACAAATACATGGATCTTGACAACGGCAAGAAAGAAAACACTCTCCTACTCCCTAACATTGACAGTAGTTTCTTTAGGGTTAGGGGTAGGGGTAGGGTTAGGGGTAGGGTTAGGGTTAATTTCGCTTCCGTGAACCGGATGTATCTCCCACTCCGACCGGTCCTACGAGAAACCAGTGCATGCAAAAGGTTCCTAGGTATGTATTGCATGTAAACAAACCGGCATTGGGGGGAATACACACGCTATCTTGCCTGCAGTCCAAATGGAAGGGGTTTGATGCAAATTAGCAACAGTCGGCGTTAAGGGGTTAACTGTAACCATGTATTAAACCCTGGCCTGAGACTCCTTCGGCCCAGAGAGAATTCTACAGCTTCTCGTTAACGTCTGTCTCTGCTGCACAGTCTGAACCAGCCACTGACTCGGACCTGAAAGAACTTCTTCTTCCAGGCATACTGTATAAGGCTAGCAGCAGTATATGAAGTGAAAAATGAGTCCCATGTTTAGCAGCTGCAACATTAAAGTGTAATAATTATTATCCAGTAATAATATTTATTATTCGGAAATGGACGATTCTGCATAATGGCTACTTTACTTTTGGTACTTTCAGTACATTTTGATGAAAATAATAATAATAATAATAATATTAATAATAATAATAATAATAATAATAATAATTTAAAAAAAACACATTCTGAGCAAGAAAAAAAATTATATACATATTATATATATATATCTCGACTGTTGTAGAAAGAAGTGGCTGATCTTTAATGCAATATCTACATTGCCCATTATCAGCAACCATTCATCCAATGTTCCAAAAGCACATTCTGTTTACTAATCTGATATCATTTTAAAAGGCTAACTGAGAAAATATTGGAGGACCCTTTTGAGAAAATATTGGAGGACCCTTTTGCACATAATGTAATCTGAAAACTGCTGCCCTGGTTAAAAAAAACAATGCAACTGATCTCAGTTGGTATTCTGTCTGTAATGGAGTGGAAAGGAAATTTCTAAGTGACTTGGTATCTGATTTGGTATCAGGTATACACTGCTCTGTACAGCAGGTGGCGGTATGTACCTGGATGTAGAGGCTTGCGGTCCGCCGTTTTAAATTAAGAGAAGAAGAACACCCGGCCGAGAAGCGTTTTTTTATTTATTTTTTTATAGTTGTTTTATATAAGTTATATATGTGACCTCAAGAGGGTCTCCTTTCCCTGGTTTGCGATGCTTGTTGCAAGAAACTCTATCTCGTTTTTTCTGTGGTTGTTCATTCTGTAGCCTATCACATTCTGGAAGGACTTTGAGCATTACATAGGCCTACTGTAACAACTAATCATCATTGAAAGGAAAATGTCCTTATACCTACTTTGAATGTAACAACGGTATGTACCATTGTAACGTTTTATTAGGGAAGTTTCATATTCACAAAGCTAAAGTCAAGCCCACGTTTTAAGTTATTCTTAAATAAAATTGATACATACTTTGAGTCACTTAAATTCTTAACGAATAAGAAAAGCATTTCAATAACTCAGAACTAGGCTATTTACTTAAGGAACACCTTCTGTCAATTCTTTTAAAGAAGTATGTCACCTATTCATTTTTCTCCTTTTATGTTTAAGTCAATTCTATAATTTATGTTCATGAACTGGGATGGATGACTGTTTGTAAATTAAATTCTAAATAAAGTTATCTTAAAGAAAAAAGGGTTAAGAAAAAATAGAAAAAAATAATCGTTTATTTTAATGTGATCTTATTACTTGCTAAATCTTATCTTCCCATCAGCAGCCATCCTTTTAATTTTTTTGGAAATTAAATCAAACTTTAAATCAATCCTATATTATATAAACTAGAAAATCCTGAAACTGTGTACCTTATATTATATTTTTAAGAACTGGTTTTAGATTCATGTCCATGTTCTAATCCCCTGGCATTTTCTGTTGTTGTCAATAAATGAAAAATAATTAATAATTTGCATTTCCTAGGATGGCGAAGCCATGTCCCGCCCCATGGTCCCGCCCTACTCTGCCTCTGATTGGCTTACACGTTTGCGTTTCCTAGGATGATGGCGGACTTGTCAAGCAGTCGTATCTAAATTCATGCTCAACTGCCCCGAACTTTACACGAAAACTTACGTTTTACAAGTCAAACTAATTAAAATAGTAAAGCGATTTTTTTTTTTTTAAATACGCGAAAGGACCTCCTGAAAGTACAAGTTGGAACCTTAATGTACTTTAAACCGAACATGCCGAACCCGGTGCTGAGCGGAAGGACTGGAGCTAAGCTAGGCACTTCCTCAAGCCGAACAAACAGATGGAAGAGCGACCACTCGCAGATGGATGCTCCAACCGACAGCCCCCCTCCTGTTACTTCAACGAAAACTCGGGCGCCCCCTTCAAAGGAAACGCAAGTGCGCAGCCCACCTCGTCCGGTCAGTGGTGTCAACATGGCGGCGGTAGATGTCATTGTGGATAACTTGGTGACACTCTGGAGGATACCGGCTGTCCGACAAAACTTCCCCTTGATATTTGTACTCATTTCGGTCGTGGGGTCGCTTCTGAAAGAGCTGGACGTCGTCCCGCAGACATATTTCAGCAGCAGCGGAAATGCCCTGAATGTGTGAGTACGGTATAACGTCAAGTGCTATACTGTGTTGTTATGCTAGCCGAGGGTTAGCTCACAGAAAGAATGAATTGAAGTACCTGAGCTCACCTGTCGCTTTACTGTACGGCGGCCTGCAGCTGGTGGCAGACCGGGCCGGGGAAGGGACAGATTTTTCCGGACTGTGTTGTAATGAAGTTAGTAATGGGGGTCAAAGGTAACGCTAGCTGAACTGTGGCTTCATAGCTATTTGCTGTGCTGATAAGTGTCACGTGGAACGTTACAAAATCCACGTTGAACAGTTAAAAAAAGAAAAAAGAAGACACAAATAAGGCAACTGCTCAAGTTGTCCCAGTAAGGAAAGCAGTCTTGTGTTCCTTCATACACTGCAGACTAGGGCTGCTCCCTCTTAGTCGACTAATCGGTCGTTTTGGTCTTAGTCAACTTAGATTTCTTTAGTCGATTAGTCATGTTTTATGCTTTTTTTCATGCTGAATTACTTATTTCCAAGAAACGTACGAGCACATCTCTGGTAAACACAAGAATTTAAGTGGTGCTTTTGCGTGACTCTTTGCGCAGAAACTCAGATTTACAGATCATTTAAATCAACTAATCGATTAGTCGGTACAACTGAATGAGTGTTAGTCGACTAAGAAGTTCTTCAATCGAGCACAGCCCTACTGCAGACACATTTTTGATATTACAAATTAATTCATACGCAATACAACTCCCCCATTTCTCAATTCTGAGGGGTTTCGCTGCTAACCGCTTGACTGGGTCTGGTTTCAAGTTAGGTAGACGTGCAGTTTTAGTGTCCCAAATTATTTTCCAAAAACTGAGTGTCCCCAAACGATGAGGGTCTTATTTGAGACCGGTTAGGGTAGCACAGGTGGTTTAGCAGGTTCATAATGAATGAAGGACATTGTATGGGGAATTTGGGACACTAAACTGCACTATACCTTCAAGATATTTATTGTCATATGCACAACAATTACAGAGAAGCAGTTGTTTGCAAATAGATTTCAGGCTCCCTCAAATGCTCATTAAATAGGTATACAAAGAAATAATTGGGCAGAAGTTAAAATATAGGGATAAACATAACATATATATATATATATATATATATATATATATATATATATATATATATATATATATATATATATATAACATATACAATAAGATATATGTTTTTGTGGTAGACTTTTATACAGGGATGTAGTAAATGTACAGTATATGCGTAATTAGAAATTACAGATATAAACTGACTTACTATATATAGTAAGATTATTTAACAGTTTCTATTTAGTAGAAATTACACACCTCTCTACCTCTACAATACTAATGATGAATGCTATTAGCCGAGTGCTAATGTCAATGCCCCTGTTCCTCTTGCAGGTATTTTGTCAAAGTGTCCTGGGGCTGGACATTGCTGCTGCTGACCCCCTTCCTCCTCCTGTCCAACTCCGCCTTCAACAGGAGCGTGTCCTTCCTCTCCCGCCGACTGCTGTCTCTGCTGGTGGCGACGGCCGTCTGGTACGTCTGCACCCAGACCTTCTTCTTCATCGAGGAGGTGACCGGTTCGTGTTACGAAACCGGCACCAAGGAGGTTCTCATCAAGGAGCTGGCGACCAAAGCCAGCTGCAGGCGGGCCGGCTTCCAGTGGCACGGCCACGACATCTCGGGGCACTCCTTCATCCTGGCCTACTCGGCTCTCTTCATCGCGGAGGAAACGGCGCCGATGGCCTCCCTAAGGACCGCCGGTCTCTCTGCGCTGCCCAGGATGGTCCTCAACCTGCTGTACGTGGCCTTGAATCTGATCGTGATCGTTTGGGTGTGGATGTTTGCCTGCACCTCTGTTTACTTCCATCACACGTCCCACAAGTTGCTAGGGACCTTGTGCGGCCTGGCGGCGTGGTATCTGACGTATCGGGTCTGGTACGTCAAACCTTTATCACCAGGACTCCCCCCTCAGCGCCACCCGAAAGAACAGAAACAAAACGCCTAAGTTCCAGTACGACATTGTCACTAATGTTGCAGCCGCTCTGGAAAACAACACACTACAGTTGATGCTCTCCGTCTCCAGGTCCAAGCTGGCCGTGCTATTTTAAGCTATTTTAAGTTATTCCCTCCTCAAAAGAAAGGTTGATTAGTACAGGGATGGTCGTTGGCAGCTGCTGTTCCCAAAATGACTCTCCGGTAATCCGAGCTAAAAACAAGACGCTGCTCTGCCGCCCAGCTTCTGCCTCTCACCTCCAGCTTCTGAGGCTCGCTTTGTCCCCCTAGTTTGTTGCCTTAAAATGTTTTTATTTGTGGATGATTCATCAGAGATTTTCCGATGTCTGAATGGGAACACTTGAGAATGTTTACAGCTCCAGTTGTATTTATTTTTTTTTTTTTTGCAGACAAATGTAAAGAAGATATACATTGTTTTTTATAGGAAACCACCATCAGAACAAAGTCAGATCAGACACCGTAACTACAGTGGGCCTAAATGATTTACTGATTGAAATGGTTTGGGCTCACTGTGGCTGTGGGTCAACACTTTATATAAACGTTTGCTCATATGTATGTAGAGCTTGAATAGCAGATATGACCATCGTTTTAATGTATCATCATACATAGACTGAAGTTGTTTACAAAGTATTATTAAAATGCTTTAAAAGGTTTAAGGCTAGAAATATCTGCGATTTGTTTTAAATTTGCTAAAAGAAAATATGCGTCCCAATTTCCTAATGCACAAGGTGACATCTTTTAAATGCTGTGTTTTTGTCCAGACAATAGTTGAAAACCCAAATCTATTCAATTCACAATCACGTAGGACCAAAGGCAAGCGACGCATCCTCACAACTGTAAAGGTGGAACCAGAGAGAGGTTGATTTTTGGGCTTGGAAAAATAACCCAACTCAAAAGCAGTTGCAGATTAGTTTTCTGTTGATGGACTAATCAATTGGTCAACTAATTGTTTCAGTTGTGGTTTTATTTATTGTCAACAACACTACAAAAAGACTATGTAACCAACCAGTAAGTGTTGCCAAAGCCTGATGTATTAGTTCCTCTGTGCCGTAGAGCTCCACTGTTGTCCAAAAAACTATTAAAAAAATACATCAATGATGAACATGGGCTCTGATGTTTATTTTCAATCTCGCATACACCGTATCTGCTGCCATAAATCCTCACTACATTACCAAATCTGTAAAAATCCACTTCTGGAAATAGTCACCAATAAATGCTCCTATTTACTCCCGTTTCAGTAAGGTTTTCTTAAAGACTACAGTGCCCAGCTGCCTGGGTCTGGATTTTGCTCTTTTCGTGGAATTTGTTGACAATAATTACAATGTAGAATAACAACTTATCCTATGATGGTGGATTTGGGGAAACTTAAGTGCATGTAAATCCTAGCAGTATTTCTTTTTAATTTTTTTTTTAAGAATATTAATTTACAATTGTCACAAGCAAATGACTTCTAGCATTGATGTGTGCATTTTCGTGGCGTGTCAAATACACAATTAACAAGCCCAACAGGGCAGGGAACATGGCAGGTATTTGGTCAAATAAAAACCAGGATCTGTGTGTTCCATTTTCATTATTTATTTGTTATTGATGGCAACTGAATAAATTAAGGCGTATGAACAAACATCATAAAAAGCACCGTAAATAAATGCATATAGAAATATAAAAAATAAAAAGTAAAAAATACTATAGTGAAATATAATGGCCACAAATCACGACTAGGATTTCTCGACTTGAACTCTTTGTGTGTGTGTGTGTGTGTGTGTGTGTGTGTGTGTGTGTGTGTGTTCAAAGAAGTACACATCCACTCCCTCAGGCAGCAGGATGTCAGTCAGAAGAAGCAGTGGAGAAAAGCGTTCACAAATGATTATGCTTATGAAGTTTTTTTGATGCCCCTCCACCCTCCCCTCCACTCCCCCCAGCTGTCATCTGCTGGTGTCAATTCAGATGTATATTCAGATATATATTTTCAACCTAACATAACCTCCCCCGTTACATCTATATGGCTATACTGCACTCCCCACAGCAAATGTGATAACTGAACACAATGAACTACAGCTTCTACACCTCTATTTCCTTCATGACGATCACCATTTACTACCAGATGTGAGTCACGTGACGCAGCGAGGAGATGCTGCTGTTAAAGGAGCATTGATCGACGTCTTTGGTTCAACGTTTTTCTGCCACCGCTGCAAGCTAACGCACCGCCTACAGAGCCTGCTAATTGGAAACGAAATAAACTCCCTTATTTACGCGGGTCTTGTGAGCTGCACGGAAACAACCGTACCGTTGAGTCCTTGCTGCAAGAAAGAAATGCCTGCGTAACGAGCCATTAAAAACCAAAAAGCAGTTTACGACCCCAGCCGGTACCTGATGTAATGAGTTAAAACCTTCAGAGCGCACGGTTCATGAGCAGAATTAGAACATGTTAAACCCCCCCGAAAGGGCTGACTAAGAAAAGAAAAGAAAAAAAAAGCACAAAGGCTCCCATTTAGGGTGAACAGAATGTGGAGCGAGAAAAGTACACCATCTACATACTACGAGACAGCTGGCAAGGCTCAAGGCTAGCCGGGGGCAGCTTTTCCTCCCGTTCCCCTTATTTAACCTTTTGAGCTCATTTCAAATTCAGCACGGTAAAATAAACGACACAATGTATAATTCAAAATATCTATCTGTAAAAACAATCTGGCATCTGTCAGGAGTGAGTCAAGCGACACACAGACAGCAGTAAAAATCCAGCGATTTTCGTCTTTGCTCAGTATTGCTGAGGGACTCCAACACACACTGTACAGTGTGGGTGCTTCAAAGGTTACAATTAGCAAGAGAAACGATTAAAGCAACACCAAAGATTCTTTTGCACCTTCAAACAATGTTTCCAAAAATCGTTTCAGTGGTTCGACAACTCGTGACAGGGTGAACGGCACTCCTGCGTTCGCCCTGTGGCCCTCTGTCGGCTATAACCGCCCTGAGCGAGTTTGCCAGGCCGGTAGTGGATCGGCGGTGGCGGACAATTCTCCTTCCAACCTGTTGCTACCGACCAGACAGCCGACAGTCGGCAGAAAAGCCAGTCGGACTGATCAGGCGGCGCTAATCTGTATTGTCGCCCCAAAAAATGAAAACCCAGCAGCTGATCGGACGAACGGGTCACGTGGGTCTGTTTTCTCCGGAAATTCAAAGACAGACCGTCACGGCGGGTTGTTCAGAATACGATCTCATATTGTACTAAAATAGTTCACTGGAACGTGTTTCTGAAAACATTTGAAGAGGGAAATAGGCCGTGCAGTTGCTGATCGACAAAGGTCAGTTTAAAAGATTTTCGTCAGATTTTGAGAGACTCCACGTTTCCAGGTTAGCACTCTACCAATCAGATGGGTCCTTTGAGTCCGACTGCCGGCATTGCCAAATCAGCCAAAAAGAAGGCAGACGGCGGACGGACGACGGCATGGAACGCAACAAACAGACTCGAGTCATCGACCTCTACGTGTTCTGGCCTTAAGGGAACCAAAGAGGAAAAGTGCTTTGGTGTCGCTTTAAAAAAATCGGTGGTTTCGATTTTCGGTAGTGATCATAAATTCTGCCTCTGGGCAGCGTCCCATCTGTCACGAAATGTTTACACAATAAGACCCATGCAATGAAATGTACATCCTAAACCTAAAGCAGCACTGCTGTGCCATAGATGCAGAATTTACAATTTGACTTTACCAGTTCAGCCACAAATGTAACTTTTCAAACACCCACGTTTTGTGAACATCTGAACTCTTGCTCGGCGACCAAGACAGTGACAGTGGACCGGTGTGAGCGGTGTGACCCGTGGTGCTCTA
The DNA here is from genome assembly GCF_004354835.1 of Perca flavescens. Classification (NCBI taxonomy): domain Eukaryota; kingdom Metazoa; phylum Chordata; class Actinopteri; order Perciformes; family Percidae; genus Perca; species Perca flavescens. Next base: position 7,455,782 of record NC_041337.1, read on the forward strand.
AATAAACCGAGTGCGTCTGTGTTTGCGGTGTGTAGTGTAGGGTGTACAGTTAGTTAAAGGAACAGTTCGACATTTTCGGGGAAATGCAGTTATTCACATTCTTGCCAAGAGTTAGATGAGAAGATCGATTCCACTCGTGTCTGCCCGTTCAATTTAATGCAGCGGTTTGTCAGTTTAGCTTAGCATGAAGACAGGGGGGAAACAGCTAGCCCCGATTTGTGACTGCCATGAATATTTGAATCGCAGCGCTAAGCATTTAGCTTTTCCTGAAAAATATGCAGCGCATTCAGAAAGTATTCAGACCCCTTCGCTTTTGTCACATTTTGTGATGTCGAAGGCCTTGTGCTGAAATTGTTTAAATGCATTTTCTTCCTCATCAACACTCAATACCCCATAATGACAAAGAGAAAACAGGATCTTAGAATGATTTAAAAGGAAAACTGAAATATCACGTTGACTGAAATGTTAGCTCAGGTGTCTTCCGTTCGTCTTGACTCCTCGGTCCTCGGCTGGACCGGAAGTTGTTCTGTCCAGGGGCGATTCTAGGATCAGACCTTTAGGGGGGCTCTAATGAGAATCTGACACGGGTACAGTGCCTTGCAAAAGTGTTAAGCCCCCCCTCTGCTAAATCAGTAAATTCATCAGCCAATAATCTCTGTGCTATCTCCTGAACAACAACACCAGCTAATGTTTTTTGAAACTATGATGGAACTAAACCTGACACCTTATAACTCACAGTAACAATGACCAATTTGACACAATGTTCTGACATTCAGCAAATTTAGTTGCTTACGTTTCAATTTGGGCTCTAATCTGTGCCATGAAATGACCAACTTCTTCTCTTTCTCTGGGGACTACCAACGTTAAAATTCATAACCTCACTCCTGCTCTCCTACTGACAGGTCAGATAGAGACTCAGCCAAAGGCGGGAGTCTGGCACGACCACCTCCGATTGGCCAACACTACGTGTCTGTTAACCCTTTCCTTTACTGGGTTACAGGTGCATAGCATCGGTGACATACACACAGGATATTAAACCTGTTTCAAGCCCTTTGAACCTGTAATTGTTAGTCCTCTGTCACTAACAGACAAGTTCACAAACTCTAACTTCAAGCACTAAAATTGATTTTAGGTGGACTCCAGTCAAGATGCTGAGACATGAATGGGTCTGATTACTTCAATGTGGTATTTCAGTCTTTTTAATAAATTTGCAAAAAACTTCTAAAATCCTGTTTTCTTTTTGTAATCGAAGGGGTTATGAGTTATCGGTTTCAGCGCAAGGCTGCAGCATAACAATATGTGAAAAGGTGTATAGCAGGAAATCTTTTTTATTTTTTAAACTGATGATCATTTAATAACACGTATCGCTGTTCCCAAGATATTTCATAAATAATCAGACTCTTCTAACCCTCTGGAAAAAAAAGAAAGTTTGCTGCCCAATATAAAAAAAAACATGTTTAACCAGCTTTCCAAGTTGCACCTCATTTTGCTAATGCAAAATAGCCAGAATCTGAAATAAATAATGTTTATTGGCCTATGTCATTTTTGGCTACCTGGATTAGAAAACACATCTTGGAAAACGGGTTAAAAAACTTTTATCATGCAACAGATGAAAAATTTTCATCCAGGGGGTTTTAAAAGTCTTTGAGCATGAATGTGACTGGAAATACTTGGGTCAAACTGGGGCTTGATGTTAGCCCTTGTTTCCAGTATTAATGCTAAGCTAAGCTAGCCGTCTCCTGGCTGCTAGCCCTAGCTTAAAAATTAACATACAGACATAGTAACTTACATTTTGTCAAAGATTAATGGGATTATTTTTGTTCAGAAGGCTAGCTGTTTCCCCCTGTCGCAGTCTTTACGCTAAGCTAAGCTAGCCGTCGCCTGGCTGTAGCGTCATATTTAACAGACAGAGTGCTATCGATCTATGTCCCAGCGAGAAGGTAAAAAAAAGCAAGTTTCCCCAAAAATGTCGAGCTACTCCCGTAAACTTTGCCTTCATCCATTTATCATTTCTTCTGGCAGTTTCTGGCAGCACAGCACGTATCAGAAAGTTTTTGTCTCAGAACATTTCCCTGTGGTTTTTACTGGTTTAAACCTCAGGCTGGTGTAGGAGTGAAGAGCAGCTATGAGTTATGACTATAATAGTGGCATGCGAAGGTCAGTTAACCCGTTTGGTGGTACTGTATTTAACATTTCGTCTGGGTTTCTTCTTCTCTAAGTTTTCTGCACAAGAAGACCCGATGCATGCCTCCAACAAAAAGTTAAACAAGGACTTGCCGGCCGCAAGTTGCCAGAAATTAAACTCGATGAAGGCGTTGATTACCAGAAAATGTGCTGTCAAGAATTTCTTATCACGGAATGTTTTAATATTCTTTGTTCACCCAGGTAAGTAATAGTGTTCTCTATATAGATTCATTATGTTTTCCTGCAGTCATAAAACATTACAGAAAAGTTGAAACATCACACAAATACACAGACATTTAACACAACAAGACGGCATTCACTACATGTATTTCTTTTTTAAATACCAGTAGGCAAAGTAGCCCATCCCTCCCAGCGAGCCCATGAGAAAAGAGGCCCCGAAGAAGGACGGTGGCTTCTTTTTTACCATCCGGAAGGCGTTGGGTAAGACCGCCGACAGAAGGGTCGTGTGGATGTCGCCCAAGACCCTGCGGAAAGCGTAGCGTTTTTGCACACGCACAAAAAAGGACTGCAGGTTGGGTCGGCTGCCGTCCTCCCAGTATTTCTTAGAAAGTCCCAAGAACTTGAGCCTGTGCAACAAGGCTCCGAGGCAGACGTCAGCTAGTGTAAATTCAGGTCCACATAGCCACAACTCACACTTTTGACCTGCAAGGGTAGGAAAAGAAGAAAAAAAACTTAAAAATACTCAGACATTGTTGGGAATATTTGGAACATGTTTTGGTTCTGTTACGATAAAACATCAGACACTCATGATTCATTACCTTGATACTCTAGTTTTCTTTTCTCCAGCTCAGCCTCCACTTGATCTAGAACCATGGCTAACTCCCCCAGAATTTTCTTCAGGTAGTTGACATTATCATGGTCCAAGATTTTTGCCTGACAATCATTTAAGAAGGGGTTTAAAAAAATAATACTGGAAGAGGCAAACCAGCATGCACACCTGGGAATTCCTAAATTCAAAATGGGAAAAATTCAAAATGGTTAAACACAAAGTATGTAAGACTCCCCCAGTACAGTACCCATGTTTATAAAAAAAGAAAAGATAAATAACTGATGCTTTATAGCCACGCAGAAATAAACAAGAATGAGGGCACAGTCACACATGCGCCAAATCAACATTGGTGACTATTGGCCTCCTATTCACTTCCATTGTATGTGAGCTAAGGAGCGAATAAAACATTCGCTTCTGGTGGCAAAGCAAATTCACAAGTGCATGTTCGCGTCACGTGGAATTCAACTTTGGTGAATTTTGACTAGCAAAGTCGCAGCCTCAACCGACCAGCCAAGAAGTGTGTGTGGTTGACCCCACTTGGCTGTCATTGGCTGTAGTTTTCTCATGTGAGCCAAGATGGAGGAGACATTGATTGTTGCTCCGTCTAACAAGCCATTATTGTATAATAATGGCTACACAACGGCACTAGACTTTAGACTTAATTGTCCCCAAGAGCAAATTGTTAATCACAACACTGTACATTATAGACAGCGCGCTTACAGAAAAACAAAAGTACAAACATAACAGAATGACACAAAATAACAGACAGATAAAGGCCCTGACACACCAACCCGATGGCTGGCCGTCGGCAGAAAAGGCAGTCGGACTTGAGCGTACGTTCTGTGCGTGTGTGAGACGTAATACATTTCCATAACAGCAGGCGGCGCTAATCTGTATTGTAACCCAAAAAACAAACGCGCCACGGGGGTCTGGCTTCTCCCGAATTTCAAAGCCGACCATTTAGGGCGGCTTGTTCAGAATACGATCTCGTATTCTACCAAAATAGTTCACCAAAACGTGTTTCGGAAAACATTTTAAGCAAGAAATAGGCCGTGCTGTTGCTGAATCGGTCTGTTTTTTTGATCGACAAAGGTAAGTTTGAAAGATTTTCGCCAGATTTTGAGAGGCGTTCGTCGCGCTAACGTAAGTGCGCTGATTCCCTAGTCAAGGGCTAGCGCTCCACCAATGTTTTAGGCTTCTTTAGGTCATTCATAGGTCACAGGTCAGGGGAAGAGAATATTTGGCCAGTCTCTAATAACCAAACCTCTTCATGCATGAAGATGTTTGTCTTTCTACAGATTTAGAAAGTCTAGACAGCTGCATGACAAGGGAATGTTTTTTTTTCCAAGACTGTCTCCTTTTGGAGGTCGGAGGAAACAGGCTAAAGGGGCCTGCCACAGTTTCAAATGAGTAGAGCATAACTTTATTATTATATTACTTATATATCAATAAACGTCCGTTACATTAAAGCATTGCCAAATGAGTTGATACAAAGCTAATCAAGACTATCAGCTCCACACAACTCTCTCTGTGTTTCTCAGTATGGCTATGTTCAGAAAATGGTGTCGTCCGGCGACTTTCACGCGCAGAAAATCAAGCAAAGACGATTACATTTTCTGTCCTCCTTGGCTCCGTTTGTTGTCATTACTTAGAATTCCTCATGGGGGGGACATAAACTACACTCTATAGCTTTAAGGTGACCATCTTTAGTTTTCAGTGCCATCAATATCTTGGCATAACACAAACTTGACAGCTGGGGCTAGAGATATACGCATCAGGAAGAGACACAGACCCTCAGAGTTGAGGACAACACTGGAGAATAGCACATCTGTCTGTCTACCCTAATCTCCTCGATCAAGATTATTAAATGGTCGTGTGTAAGACATCAAGTCACCTGCAATTGTGCATGTGTGACCGACCGTGCCACAAGGCTATACTTTGAGTGAGTGAGTTTCCAGCCACAAGGCTATACTTCCCTACTACTATTTCCCTTAAAGATCCCATGGCGTGAAAATTTCACTTTATGAGGTTTTTTAACATTAATATGAGGTCCCCCAGTGGCTAGAAATGGTGATAGGTGTAAACCAAGCCCTGGGTATCCTGCTCTGCCTTTGAGAAAATTAAAGCTCAGATGGGCATATCTGGAATCTTCTCCTTATGAGGTCATAAGGGGAAAGGTTACCTCCCCTTTCTCTGCTTTGCCCGCCCAGAGAATTTGGCCCACCCATGAGAGAGAGACATCATGGCTTTCAAACAAGCAAAGTGGCAGTTGGTCAAGGCCACACCCCCACTCTCCACCTTGCTTCAGATACAGTATTACTGGACCACTAAGGTCTATATAAGAGACTTCAGATACAGTATTAGGGGACCACTAAGGTCTATATAAAAGAGACTTCAGATTCAGCATTAGGGGACCACTAAGGTCTATATAAAAGAGACTGCAGATACAGTATTAGGGGACCACTAAGGTCTATATAAAAGACTTCAGATACAGTATTAGGGGACCACTAAGGTCTATATAAAAGAGACTTCAGATACAGCATTAGGGGACCACTAAGGTCTATATAAAAGAGACTTCAGATACAGTATTAGGGGACCACTAAGGTCTATATAAAAGAGACTTCAGATACAGGATTAGGGGACCACTAAGGCCTATATAAAAGAGACTTAAGATATAGTATTAGGGGACCACTAAGGCCTATATAAAAGAGACTTCAGATACAGTATTAGGGGAGCACTAAGGCCTATATAAAAGCATCCAAAAAGCAGCATGCCATGGGACCTTTAAGAAAAGTCTGAAGATTTACGGAAAGTCTGAAGAAAAGGCTCAAACAGCCAGAGAGCATTGTAACGCTCTGCTGATTTCCCAGTGTATAGTTGTTGAGATATATCAGTCTGGTCAAAGTGGAGGATCAATCACCCAATCAACACACTGCCATGCCCGGAGCTAACCATGCTGACACACACTCAGCTCTGCCTCATCGATTCAAAGCCTCACATTTTGTTTACACAGCCCTGGTGAACCAGCTGTTTAAATCAGTGTGCGGGGATGTATTTCTCTCTGAGCTGTATTCAGGGCAAAGGTACAGTGTTACAGAATGTGAACGCTGCAGAGCGTCCCTTTCCTTTTTTCAGCTCTTTAGTAATAAGAGGCAACTGCTGAAGGCTGTTCATGATGAAATTTCCCTCAGCTACACACTTTCAATTATCTGTCAGTGTTAAAACCTAATAAAGACAAATTTGACTTGTGTTGGGTTTGTCCATCACCCAATATTCAGGAGCTAAATAAGCCAACAGAGCTGCCAAAATACTATATATATATGTCTGTGCTCCTGTACTGTTCATGGGTCAGAACTATTTTCAGGTGCAAATGAATGACATTTAAGGGATTAAAGCCCTGGTTTGGGCTAAAGTTTTGGGTTCATTATTACAAACCATTATTTCCCCCTTAAGTCCCATTGAAATAACTTAATTCCATCAATAGTCATGCATAAATGAATGGACTTTTCAGGTAAAGAAATGATGGGATTCAGTTTAATGTGGGTTGCGTCTCCCTTGTACACAACATTACAATACATAACGAGGACGTGGAATAAATGAATGCATTTTAATCACGTTAATGAACACATGAAACTCACCATGAGCTTCTTCTGCTTTGACAGGTATGGTTCTGTCAGCTGAGGCTCCTCATGGTCCAACTTCATCAGCTCTGTCGCAGCGTTGGCCAGGTGTCCTGAACACACACACACACACACACAGTCTATTGATCTATTGATTATGACAACATTGATTTTCACAGTCGGAATAATCAGAGAAATTAGTTCCCGACTGGTAAAATTTCACAGTGCATTAAAGGGATACGCCACCGTTTGTTGAAATAGGGCTTATCACGGTCTACTCTGGCTGTAGGTAGGTGGGCCAACGCATTTTTTGTCTCAGTGCAAGTAATTAGGTTGTTTTTTTGTCTTTTTTTTGTTGGCTCACTTTTATTCACAAGATGCTAACCGGCAACATAGGATTCCATTCACTACGCTAAGCTAACTAGCGGCGGTGCTGCCGGTGTTGCACCGGACTAAAACGATGCATGCACAAAAAATATCTATCTACAGCTAGGGGAGACAGTGATAAGCCCTATTTCAACAAACAGTGGCGTATCCCTTTAACACTGTGAGATAGGAGTCCTCTTCTAGTTTATTTAGTATATTTATTATCAGTATTTATAGTTGCTGCACTGCAAATATGAGTCCAAGTGTGTTTTTTACATGTTGTCATTAATCTACGGAATAAAAACAAGAGCAAGAACAAGATGAACCCAGAACTATTAAAATACTTCAGTGTGGATTATACCTTCAGTCTGCAGCATAGGCATACATTTGAGATCTGACAAGACTTAGATTTAATACTAGAGTGATACATGATTCAGTGTAAAACAAACCGAAGTGGTTGAGCACATTAGAAAATCACAGATGCTTTCCATTAAATACTCCATCAGGTTGGTTTTATAGATACAACCCAGACTGACCAGAGTTTCACTGGTCCTTTGATGGGATTTACAAGCCGAGACTAATGACCTGATGGAAAGAGCTCTACAGAGGCCTGGTATCAGCTGTTGGGATGTATAATCCATGGCATCACTACAAAGTGCTGCATTGAGGGTTCCTTGGTATGCAGTAGCGGCAAACTACACACAGTATGCTAATCGAGCCGTGCACATAAATTCAGCAAGGAGTGTTTTTGCTTTTGGAGACTAGTTGGTTCCAAAGTTGAAGCCAATTCACCTCGAGAGCTTGTAAATATTCACAATAATGAGTTCAAAACACTGAAATCTAGTTATATTGCGTATCACAAACAGAAATACACACAGAAATGGGGAAAAAACACACAAACAGCATCTAGTTTTTATCTTGTCAATCTGCCCTTTCTACAAATACATTCTTATGTAAAAGTAGCAATACTACAGTGTACAAATACTCTGTTACAAGTTAATGTCCTGCAATCAAAACTTTACTTGAGTAAAAGTATAAAAGTATTAGCATTAAAAAAATATACTTAAAGTACCAAAAGTACATTTTCAGAATAATGTATGTTACTGGATCATGATTCTATCCTATCTATAACAATGTATAATTATTTATTAGTTGATTTATATTTGGTATTAATAATCTGAATCTGCAAAGTAACTAGTAACTAATATTATCAGATAAGCACACAGTGTTTACTGTGTGCTGGAGTAGAAGTATAAGCAGCATCAAATGGGAAGACTGTACCGAAGTACAGTACCTGAGTAAATGCAGTTAGTTACATGAAAGATGATGAGAATGGAATTTAAAGATGATGAGAATGGAATTTAATTTATAAAAGATATATTTCTAACACACATGTGTCAAACATGTGTGAACATGCATTGTGAAATGCAGCAGATCACATTGTCACATTCAATCCTGCTGCATCGCTGCACAATACGAGGTGAATCTGTAAACACTGTGTGCCTCTTTATACACACTTGACGGGATTCAGTCGCTACAAGTTGCTAGTTTTTCAGTTGCCAGTTTAAAGTCAGTCAGTTCGTGGCTCTGAGACAATCATCTGTCTTTATACTGTGGGTCTTCTTTTAGCAACAATGGTTTGGGCAGGATGGACTCTCCTGAGTAAAGCAGGACTCTCCAAGAGTTCCTGACTGATGAGAAAGGTCTAGCCCCTGTTAGGCTAAGGTTTTATTTATTTTTATTTTTTATTATACTTGCAGCTTTGCTGTGCCGAGGTTGAGATGATTGGGCAGAGGTCTTTAATCTGTAACAGAGTCCCAAGGTAAAACAAGAGATGGTTCGATGCCATTTTTTTGCTTCCCAATACCGATTCTGATAGCTGAACTTGCGTATCGGCCGATACCGAGTACCGATCCGATACCAGTGTGTCATACATTGTATTATGTTTTAACAGATGTGTACTACTAACCCTGTATGATATACTGTATGGATGGGATATGATTGCTATCGTTGTTGTTTGGTTCCTGGCTCAGGTTAAACTCTTTGTGAAACATGAACAAACACAAACGATGAACACCACAGAACTTTCTTTTATTATCCACTTTGACGGAACGTAAAAAGAACATCAATGAACTACTTTAAAGCTTCAGTGCGTAACTTTTTGATATTAATGAACGTCCATTACATTCAAGCCATTGCCAAATGAGTTGCTACAAAGTTAATCAAGACTATCAGCTCTAAACAACTCTCTCTGGATTTCTCAGTGTGGCTATGTTCAGAAGATTGTGGCGTCTGGCGACTTCAGAAACTCAAGTGAAGATAATCACCTCTTCTGAAGAGTCTCTTATGTTTTTTTTAATCCTCCGTGTCCTCCTTGGCTACTAGCAACTGCGTGGAGGAGGGGTGTGGGGGGCGCGCGGTCACGGAAGGCTTGTATCATGTGGACGCGCCGACAGTTTTGTTGTCATTATTTAGAAAGCCTCATGGGGGAGACAGAAACTACGCACTATAGCTTTAAAGTAAATTTTCTTCTGGGCTAAATAAGGTGCTATCTGATCAATGCATAAACTCCAGTACTTTCCGATACCGGGACCAGCATTTTATGCGGTATCGGAGGCTTTTCTGATACCGGAATCGGTATCGGAACATCTCTACTTAAAATCGGGTCAGTTTTAGCAGTCAGGGCCCAACAGGCTCTGGAACGACCTGCCCGACGAATTAACATGTCATAAATTGTGTAATCTGTTCAATGACTGAAGTGCAATTAGACGCCAAGAAAGTAGAATGTTAAACATCAGTTTAAGAAATACTCTTATTTGGCCAGCATTCCCCTGATTTTACATGCACTGTCTCTTTATTTCATTTATCTTATTGCACTGAACGTGGTTTTATCTATTTTATTACATAATTTGGTCCATTTGATTGGTCGTTAAACATTATTTGTTATTTTTATGTTGATTTTAAATGCTACTTTATTTGCAGCACCTTATATCTTTATGTATATTTCTTACAATATATATATATATATATATATATATATATATATGTTTTGTATATATATTTAAATACAAAACATCTGCCCTGTTCGTCTTCTACTTAATGCAGAATTATAAACACTCCTGCCTACACACAACGGTTAGGTGGCGTCACTTACTACGTATTTCTGCGGTGGCGTACTTTGGGATCATAGAGTCGGTGGTGAGCTCCGGATGGAGGATGCAGCCGTGTGTGTAAGCGTCCATGGGCAGACCATCCAGTAGCTGACGGTACTGCTGCACTCGATCGCGGAGAGGCGAATCTGCATCAGGAACCAGCTGAGCCACCGCGTCTGCGGGGGCGAGACACGGACGTGAAAACAAGCAATACAGAGAAAATACCCAAATGTGGCTCAGGAGCTCGGCATGGCTCTCTGAGGAAAAGAACACAGGCTCTGAAAAAGACATGTGTACAGTGTAAATAAAGCCAGCACAGTTGTTCTTATTCCTGGTATATTTTCATAAACTTTCCAGAACACCTGAGGTTTCTAAGCAACCAGTGTTAAACCTGCATTTAATTCCCCCTAAACATAACACAATTCTGCTGCTTCAGCTGTCAGGTAGACAACGGCATACGGCACGGTAACCTGGTAACAGATGACACCTCTCGCTCTCTGCAACACACCAGCAGTCACGTTTCACAAAGCCTGACATTTAAACAATGGCCAGGCAGTCTGAAAGTCTCCTCCTGGAGACTTACAGGCTTCTGAGAATTTATGTAGAGTGGAAAAGTAAACGGGTTTAAAGTAAAAACACCCCACGAGATGAAGGTAAGACTCCAAGCACAATCCAGGTGAAGAGAAACACAATATATGCTCAGTAAGCCTCATAACACCCACAGGTTCATTAGGCTACAGTGTAAGCTGGCTGACCCGCTGCTCTATTTATCTGCTGTTGCTCAGGTTAAAGGAATAGTTAGATATTTTGGAAAATGTGCTTATTTGCTTTCTTGCAGAGAGCTGGACATTTTAATTTGATATTTGATTGATTCCCTGCACTATTCTTTTTAATTTAGTGTTTGTGTACTCCCTATCTATCTATCAATCTATCTATCTATCTATCTACCTACCTATCTATCTACCTACCTACCTATCTATATATCTATCTATATACCTATTTATCTATCTATCTATCTGTCTATCTATCTATCTATCTACCTATCTATCTACCTATCTACCTACATATCTAACTATCTATCTATCTACCTATATATCTAACTATCTACCTATCTATCTATCTATCTATCTATCTATCTATCTACCTATCTATATATCTACCTATCTATCTACCTACCTACCTATCTATATATCTATCTATATACCTATTTATCTATCTATCTATCTGTCTATCTATCTATCTACCTACCTATCTATCTACCTATCTACCTACATATCTAACTATCTATCTATCTACCTACATATCTAACTATCTATCTATCTATCTATCTATCTATCTATCTATCTATCTATCTATCTATCTATCTATCTATATATCTAAATATCTACCTATCTATCTATCTATCTATCTATCTATCTATCTATCTATCTATCTATCTACCTACCTATCTAACTATATATCTATATATCTACCTACCTATCTATCTATCTATCTACCTACCTATCTATCTAACTATATATCTATATATCTACCTACCTATCTATCTATCTACCTACCTATCTATCTATCTATCTATCTATCTACCTATCTGTATATATATCTACTGTATCTATCTAACTATATATCTATCATCACTAATACAGTTTTTTTCAATCGCTTTGGCACATTTACTGAAACAAACTTACAATTGTCAAAAAAGTACAATCCTCACACCACGCGTTACATTCAGCACATCACTCTATGTGACCTCCAAAAGGTGATTACTCAGTCAAAATAATTAACTCCTGTTTCAAATGTAAATGAATCTGTCAATGAATAAATCATTGTCATCACAACAAACTGTTCCTTTATCATTGCTTAGACCATGACAGTCAAAATGCAAAGACATCTTGTGAAATGACAGTGTACTCTGAAAGGGTGATAGTTACCCACTCTGTAATATTATCCAGTTGCTAGCATTGTATATTTAGGGAGCTGAATAGTATTGATGTCAGCAATGGCACACACTATATTTCCTCATTGTATGCACATACACGAGCCAACTGTAAAAACATAAAGAAAGCTTGTACAGAAAAAAAGATATACAACAGCCAAATTATCAGGAAATACTGTAAAAAATGTGCGAGAAAAAAGAAAATATGCTGCAAATGTATCAACCTCATCCAATCTCTCCTCTCTGTCTGGCCTCAACATTTTATCGACATCACACCCGCAATGCAACGAGGGAAAATCTTTTGGAATGTCTCAGCCAAAGACAACTTTTACAACAATACCATATAACTATCATGCATCTAATATACAGTATGTGTGAAAGGTTATTGTGATTGTTGGTTGCTCTATTTTACATGTAGGGATTTACACAATGAACATGTGTATAGTTGCATTTGAGAGTAACATGATTCTGCAACTGAATGCTAACTATTTTGATCTGCAAGGCTTACTCAATACATTTTGTGCCAAGGCAATGATAAATGACTATAGTCATGTGAACAACTGACCACATGTTTATATAAATAGTCATGAAGTTTGATTGTAAGTTTGATAGTCATTCGACGATTGTGCCAAAGCAATTGAGAAAAACTGTAATCTGACCTTAATGAGTAAAATTGATTTTTAAGTATAAAGGCTGCAGACAGCAGCTAAGCTTAGCAGAAGGACTTGAAACATGGATGTATTACAGTATAAGAAGTGGATACAGCGTTTCGAGGCGGAGCCCCGTTCATTCCAATGAAAGTTGCTCAGTGGTGCATGAAGCCTTCATGGAGCCAAAAATGACCCGGATGATTGGCATTCCTGTTTAACACTACGCTAACTTGAATGGGGATTAATCGTGCCGCTCTTCTAGAATGTCCAAATGTTATCGGACCGAATGGATCAAATTGACATTGAAAGGAGTCACTTTGCGGGGGTTGTGACGCTCAAAAGAACATATCCATTGATTTACAGACGTCTCTATCGCCATGTAGGTCTGTGGGGAAAAGTCTTTTTGGGCCAGAGGGCATCACGTGATTCCACCGTTTGGCCGTTGGGTTCAATTTGCTTCAAAGGCCTGCCTGACTCGAAACAGTAGAGAACAGCTAACATGTCTCCGTCCAAAAGTAATGAAAGGTACCTACCAGCAACTCTAAAGCTCACTTATTAACACATATTGTCTGTTTAATCTAAACTAAAACTAAAGTGTAAAACCATCACTTTGTGGTTTCACAGTTTTTTGTTTTTTTTGCTGGACTGTTTCTTGCCCGGGCGCCATAACTCCTGTCTTTTGTGGTTCTGGAGTAGTTTTATCATATGTATATATTCTATATGACATATTAAACAGACAGATAAGAGAGTGTTATCAATCTTCTTATGAACCTAGACGCCATGATACACAAATACTTTTAACACTTTGGTTTCAGTACAGATGCCAAAATGTCCAAAATGTTAAATTACTCCTTCAACAAGTGATTTCTATTATACTGTCCTAATGGAGGGGGGGGGAGGGGGCTGGCTGAGCTTTTATCTGTGTGCAGGGTGACAGCCAGCCAGACTCAGGTGCGGCATCGCTGACAGAACAGAGATAGTCAGCTGGCTGCTTGCTTGACAATGTTTGGGCAGACGGAGAAGCTTGCAGAGGGGTGGAGCTGCACCTGGCACAGCTCCAGAGAGCTGAGTAATCAGTCCCAGGACCTGCATGCTGACCTGGGCCGCATGCAGTGGTCCTCTGTGGTGGTCTGCTGCGGCACTGTGGGGGAAATATCACATCAGCAACTAACTGAAGAGCAACCCAGTGTTCAAATTAGGGCTGTGCAATTAATCAAAATTTTAATTACTATTACGATTTCGGCTCCTTATGATCACAAAAACAGAGTGATCGAGAAACACGATCATTTTTCACGTTACATTTTGTGAGTCTTGTGTTCTGAATTTTAAAAAAAAATGTTCAAATGGGAAAGTATTAAGAGAAATTTCACTTTTGATTTGTTAAGCTGTTTCACTGTTTTTTTTAACTTCAATAAATGCAACATCTTTCCGAAAGACAATGAGAAATCATGTCAAATAATCACGATTTCAATATTGACCAAAATAATGGGGATTATAAGTTTTTCCATAATCGAGCAGCCCTCGTTCAAACTGTCTTGGAGACAGTGATGCACATTACAGAATGTAAGAGCTACTGGTTGTTAGTCGGCAAATATTTTTCACACAGTGAGAGCCCTCTGCTGCATCTCAACAACACTGTAAAGTAGTCTAAGTACCGGTATACGAGTCTCTTCTGAGACATCTGCACTTTCCAGGCCAGCTGCAGCACACGTTGCCAGCATTCATTAGGGATTCCCTATCGATTATATCTGCCGATGTTCATACGAGTTCACCACCAGTCTATATCGACGATGTTCCACTTCCGGGATTGCTCCGGTGCCGCCAGAAATTCCGTCGGATGTCCCTCATTTTTGCCTGATGTCCCACACTCCGGAGGATTTCTGAGGACTGTGGTTAACTGCTCCTCAGATCTCTGCAGGGTAAATCCAGACAGCTAGCTAGACTATCTGTCCAATCTTTTTTCTGTTGCACGACTAAAATAACTTTTGAACGTGTACATGTTCCACCAAAACAAGTTCCTTCCTGAGGCTATTTCGCAGAGACACCGTTGTTCCGTCCGCTTAGCTCCGCCCAAGACGATTGTGATTGGTTTAAAGAAATTCCAATAAACCATCCCGGAAGTGCTGTGTGGAGTAGCCAGACCTTCCTCCGCAGCGCTGTGGAGGAAGGTCTAGCAATGCGAGACTTTTTCAAATGGCTGAATTGTTATAATAAAGTATCGGACTAGCTCCAGAAGGTGGGAAATCCATTTTGAATCGAATCGTGACCCCAAAAACCAGAATTAAATCGTGGGATACCAAAAGATTAGGGCCTATTTTTGACCTTTTTGTCAAAAATAACTTGTTCCAAAAGAAATGAATGCAGTTACCAGCATGCAGCACACTATCAAACAGGTAAAAGGAAAGAGCTGTCTGAAAGAGAACAAGACATTAAACACCAGGGGCAGCTAATGCCTTCTAGCCTTTTATTACTGACCAAGCAGTGAACCACATCATCTGCAAAGCTTTCTCCCAACCAGTGACCACAGACTAACCTAAGACAGTAACACTGGAGTTCTCCAGTTATTGGCCAGCATTCCTCAGGCCTTTACTGGTATGAGGCTCGCAGGACATTACATAACAGCATAATATCTCAACTGACCGATCTAAAGGACATGCCACCCACAGAGAATACAGGCTACGGTGTATGCTTCTTAACGTTTGCTTACTCTTGGACCTGCACAGACAGTGGATGACATTAGTGGCTGTTAAGTCTGAATCTGAGTCACTGTCTCACGATGCACATTGCACATATTGACACATCTTTACCTACTTTATTTGTTAAATTCTCTCTCCTGTTTTGTAGCTGTCCACCCCCCCACCTCCCCAAGAGATCCCTCCAATTTCATCGGATCTAATCAGAAGAGTTCATGTCGGTGACATTGCTGCAAAGACATTGCTGCAACCACTTACAGAGTTTCACAGCACAGTACACACACTGTACAAGGACAACAGATGGCCTCGAAGTGATGGCTTCCAATTGTCTTTGCTACGCCAGCTTCACCAAATGGATGAAGAATGCAGCCTTGTATTCTTTGTAAGCAACAGAGCAAACCAGGCATCTGCCCCCGAAAACCCCAAGATCAAATGTTTGTCTGATGGTTTTGTAGGAAATGAATCAATTGCAAGTACATTTGCAAAAAATGCACCACTAAACACCACATTGCCTGTAATTTTGAAATGGGTCCTTGATTTCAGACAGAGGCATTTCATTTTTAGCTTTCATTTTAACATGAATTGTACGAAAGCTATGGGGTGTTGGAAAAAATCGGTCATTGGAGATTCAGAATGGATTCGCAACTTCCCGAAAATATGCTTTTTAAAAGTTTTTTCCCTTACGAAATAACCTAAATATTGTCCAATATCATACTGAATTGTTATAATAAAGTATCGGACTAGCTCCAGAAGGTGGGAAATCCATTTTGAATCGAATCGTGACCCCAAAAAACAGAATTAAATCGTGGGATACCAAAAGATTAGGGCCTATTTTTGACCTTTTTGCATACTGCAGACTTGTATTTTGCTCCTTGCCTTTTCTGTTTACCTGCTTTTGTCCTCTTAAGCCAAGTAAGCCAAGCAAGTTCCACCTGCCTGACTGCCTCCCCAGCCTCGGTCCTGGATATCTCAGTTTTACTCACATCCCCGCTCACAGCCCCAGACTGCCGGCTACCTGCTTCCACGCCCAGCTTCCCCATTAATCCCCATTTTTGCCATTCTCTTTTGCTCCAGTTTTGTTTTAGCTTCATTTACCTTAACTGAACAGCTTTGGACTCACTGGAATGGTTCCATGACTTTTTTCAAGTTGAATGGTGGTCGTCTCGCTCCCCCCTAGCGCCTGTGGGCGGAAAAACCACCCTTGCAATTTTCGTATTTTAACGAATTTCTTCACGGCACTGCACACATACGCCCATTCAGGAACCGTCATGGCTGAGCCGGCAAAAAAAGCAGCAGAAAGCCAGGAAAGCATTGTCGAAGGAACAGAGAAAGAGGAAACGACAGACTGACCGAGAGGAGTCAGAAAACAAGCTGCCAAATATCTATTCCGAAGCTGTAGAGGGAGCTCTATAGAGAAACCTGCAAAGCAAAAAGCGAAAACTGCGTAGCAGCCCTTTAATAAACTGTTTAAACCTGCCTTTGGTTTTGGAAAGCAGGAAAAGAAGACAGTACCCTCCAAACTGTTGATCTTAACTACAGCCACATGCACACACCTTCAGCATGTAGAAAAACCCAAGCTCGACAGACCTGCCATGACTTGTTGCTCCGGAGCACCCAAAACAAGACTCTGTCTGTGCTCATGTTTTTTAAATTTTTTTTTAAATCAAAGCTTAACGTGAAGAGAAGAACCAGCATCATTAGAGGAATGAACCACATTGTTGCTGCACCATACCTCCCACAAAGTTTTTCTCCAGGTAATCTATAATCTGGTTGTAGTCACTGATGATGGTGTCGCCGTGGAGGAAGACGGGCACCTCCTCCCCCAGGTTCAGCCTCATGAACCAGGGCTCCTTGTGCTCCTGCAGCGGCATGCTCACATCCCTCTCCTCGCACACCAGACCCTTCTCATTGATGACGAGACGGACCTGCAATCAAAAACACACACACACACACACACACACACACACACGGCTGGTGAGAAATAAAAGGCATTCAATTTAGTCCGTCTTTTTGTTCCAGGGGCGCCAAACCGAAGAAATAAAACTGACAACTGACAAATAAAATTTTGTGCACATCTTTTTTATTTATGCACAGGGTGATGCTTTAAAAACGTTATCCAGATGGTGAAACTATAAAAAAATAAGAGGAAGACTGATGATCCGTTTTCTCTGAAGCGAAACAATATCATTGCACAACAAATCAGATTTTTCTGTAGCTGAAAAGAGCGATTGCAATTACGCCAAAGATAAGCTGGGTGGTTAATAGCTTCAGCTATCAGTTTATGACATAATCAAGTTATCGTGTTTGTGTTGTGCTGAATGAATTGCCGTATCTGAATCGTTTGCTTGGTCTGGCAGGATAAATAGATGCTTAACAGCGTGTTAACGTTTGAGCAAAAACCTTCAGGATGCATTGCTCGTGAGATGAATGATAAGCCGAGGTCCACGGAGAGTTGTTAGCGGGGAATAAGATTAATGAAAGGGAGATGACACTTGGGCTGTAAAGTGCTACATTGGGCCGCTTAGGAGGAATGACCAAATGGGGCTTTTGCCGAACACGGCCAGACATGGTGTAATGTAATAATACTGAATGATTCAGTAACATAAGCACAGTAATTACAGCAGGGCCGCTCGATCGGACAGCAGGAACCAATCTATGAATGCAGCTGCAAAGTCAAGCAAGAAAAAAAAAGAAAAAGCTTTTTACATCTCCATCAGCGTGACTTTGTTACACACTAAATCAAGGATTTCTGTATAAAACTGTCAAGTGTTTCAGGTCCCAGTCTCAGCACTGCTGAGGTGTCCCTCGGTTAAGCCCACAATAACACTGCTGCTTCAAGAGTTAGTTATATAATATTAGTCACTCCTTAGTAATGATGCCAAGTAGTTCAGCTGCCTGGGAGGCACAAAATAAACTCCTCTTACTTAACAATATACAGTAACTTAGGCTACATCTGCATTTTACTACCACATTTGCTGTTAACAGTGGTAAAAATGCACAATTCCGAGGTATTTTATTTGAGTATTATGTTTCCGTTTCATTCTGCTTAATACTTCAACTCCAATACATGTCAGTGGCAAATATCTTCATACATTTTTAACCCCACCTTCATCCCCAAAAAGAAGAGGGGATATTATTCATGTGTAATGATAAATAACATGTAGGTTAACACTAAATGAGTATTCTTGTGTTTGTTGTATGTGTGTATCGTTAGTCTATTGTAGAACCAAACCTATGGAGGGTTGGTGGTATGTGACGCTTAATGCTTAATATATTTGGTACCCCTAAAATCGCATGTGGCCCCAGTTTGGCCCCTCCAATTGAAATGGTCTAGACCCGCCTGGTCAGAGGGAAATATTGTACTTTTAACTCCACTACATTAATCTGCTGTGGTTACTAGTTAAAATATTTAGGTTTTACTTAGTTAAAAACATATGTAAACTTATAAAGGTAAACTTATAGAATACAACACATTGTTCGACATTAAAAGCAACACAAAAGCAGTTTCCAGTTCCTCTCCCATGGTTTCATTTAAATAACAGCTTGAGGCCCAAAGAGGTAAAAGTGTCCAATTAAAAAAAAATCACAAAAAAGCTCAGATTAGAGAATGAGAGAAATAAATACTAATTTGTTTAGCAGAACGATTTCCCCTGCCACCTTACTGACTTATCTTACGACTCCTCAGACGTACAGTATATTGTGATCCCTTTGAGAGCAGTAGAAACTTTGAAATGAGGGTGCAGAGTTTTAAAGAAGGGAGGCACATGCACTGTGCGGCCCCACAGAGCAGGCACACTAGAGACCACCTCCGCTACTTCATGTTTAGCGCTCTGCTAACTTGAATGGAAATTAAATGATTCAATCGTGCCGCTCTTCTAGACTTTCCAAATGTTATCAGACAGAATGGATGAAATTCTGATAGTGAAATTAGTCATTTTGCGGGGGGGGTTGTGACGCTCAAAAAAATGTATCCACCGATTCACAAACGTCTATGGGAAAACGTCTTTTTGGGACAGAGGGCATCACGTGATGGGCAAGAAGTTGTTGTCACTGCTCAGTGACAACTATCGAGTGCAGATGTGAGTTGCGCATGCGTCACTTTGCGACAGGTAGCCTACAACATGCTAACGGCGTTTTGAGCTAACGTTGGCAATCAAACAATCATAGATAGCTAAAACGTTTTTGAAATGACTGCTAGCTACAAGTTAGCAATCAAACACAACAAAGGCGGTCACTTGAATGGTGTTTTGAGCTAGCGTTAGCAATCAAACAATCATAGATTAGCTAAAACGTTTTTGAAATTATTTCCATCTTCTGTTATTGTATGTAAAGAGAAAAGTTTATTATTTTACAGATTTCACAAATTTCAGTATGACACCGTTTAAATCTGAGCATGCGCAACTCACATCTGCACTCGACCAGAGTCGGTCTGACTCGGCAAACATCGGGTATGACACGTTATGCCGTAAACTGTTTAAATCTGAGCATGCGCGACTCACATCGGCACTCGACTCACATTGGGTAGTGACAGTTGTAACTCCTCTGTTTATTGGTGTTTTAAGCCCCCAACGTAACCTGTTATGGTTTGGGTTAGGGTTAAGATTAGGGTTAGGTGCCTTGAGGTCAACGGAAGGAGACGCTGGGGGCTTAAAACACCATCTCCACTGTTTGGCTGCTATGTCAAATTGGCTTCAAAGCCCGGCACACTTCCTTTGTCCTGGTATAAAGTAGTTAAAACAAGCTCCACCTCAACAGTAAAATGCAGCTTACACATTGCTGCATTCAGATTAACAATAATGTAGGGCTGCACAATTAATCGCAATTTTATCGAAATCCCAATATGCAATGCAATATCCAAATCACAGGGGGGCGCAATATTTGTTATCTATATATATTAATTTGTGTCAAACCATTCTGAATGAAGTATTGTCGTGCTGCAGAGGCGTCACCGTCATTCCCTCTAATATCGTGAATCATATCACAATAGCAATAATCGTAATTAGATATTTTCCTCATATCGTCATATAACCCTACAACGGTGTACTACAACGTTCTGTAGAATGAGTACTTTTACTGCTACTTCTTCTGTACTTGTCCTTGAGTAGGGTTTTGAATTCAGGACTCGCACAGCAGAGAATTTTTACATTGTTGTATTTTCCTACGGTAAAAATCGGTTGTTAAAGCAACACCAAAGCACTTTTCCTCTTCAGTCCCCCTACAGGTTGGAAGCGGAATTGTCCATTACCATTATCATTATCATTCAAACTACAGATCCGCTTCCTGATCTGGCAAACTTGCATAGTGCGGTTATAGCCGATAAAGTGAATGCAGAAGTGTCGAATTACGAGTTGATGAACCACTGAAACGATTTTGGAAACATTATTTTAAAGTGCAAAAGAATCTTTGGTGTTGCTTTAATGCATAATTATATTACTGCTAACTCTTAAATGACTGAGCAGACAATTGCCGGTGTCGTTGCCCTCTACTGCCCTCTACGGACACAGTAAACAGCAGAGTGTTACAACCTCGGTGTATTGAAGGTGTAAATCTCTAACCTGCAGGCTTCGAGGTTTCCAGCACCCTATTGATCTGTGAAGCTGCCCTCTAAATGTGCTGTTACTCCGGGGTATCGAGCTCCATCTGTCTCTATCTCTACCATATCTGCTGTGTTCACAATACATCCCTCACGTGAGGTAGATGAACATACGGCATGGCAAAACTTCAGGCCATGGGAGCACAGTTCCAGTGGCAGTTAGTCGTGAAGCATTACAAACACAGAGGAGGATAAAGAAAGTGGCGTGCAGGAGAAATTCACTGGCTCAGCTTCCCTCTTTCCTCAGGAACTGGATGAGGCATGCACAGACTTGTCAATAATCCCCCTGAACATCTGATGACGATATTATCTTCACAGGGCTGCGGATCTGTTGGACTCCTTTGTCATCGTCCCTTGAGTGTCTCATTGCCAAAGTGTTAACTGGAGGTTGTCTTTTTTATAGAAAAGAAAAGTGTTTTCAAGTCTCCCAAGATTGACTAAATATAACACTATCTTTCAAGATGCTGCTGGCATACTTTGACCAATCACGTTGCAAGCATTTGTGTTACATTAAAGGCCCAAAACATTCGGTTCAATTCTGGTGGAGTGGACAACCTAGTGCTTGGCCTCTTAATCTCATAAAATCCATCCCCAAAAAATGCTATTTGAAGAGCACATCAGCTTGCATAACAACAAATGGCACATAGCATTGTAAACACACATCAGTAATTCAGTGCTGTGACTGCTATCCATGTGTTGTTTTTTTTCTAAAAAGAAATGCATGCCCAGTGGTGAAATGTAACTTTACTCAAGTACTGTAATGAAGTACAAATTTGAGGTACTTGTACATTACTTCTTTTCTTTTCACGCCACTTTCTACTTCTACTCCGCTACATTTTCAGTTAGAAATATTGTACTTTTTTCTCCTCTACATTCATCTGTTACAGCTTTAGTTACTTTATTAATTAAGATTTTCGCACACAAAACACGTGCAGTTTATAAAATACGATATTTTATTATAAATGAAACTAGCCAACAATATAACGGCCAACAAGTCCATCTGAAATGATTAGACCATTAAACACTTAGTTGATTTCCAGAACTGTTTGGATCATTGAAATGTGAGGATTGTTCTGCACTGAGTAAATGTTGAGTACATTTTCCTGATGATACATACTTTTAAGTAACATTTTCAACGCAGGACTTTTACCTGTAACAGGGTATTGTTACAGTGTGGCATTAGTACTTTTACTTAAGTCAGGGATCTGAATACTTTGTCCACTACTGTGCATGCCCAATAGTCTGTGCACTGACAGCACAGTGTCACGTGATTGTGAAGTTACTTCAGCTACTCCAGCTCCAGGATTAAGGCGATAATCATGACAGGTAGCCTGGTGTTTACCCTCTGCTGAGAGACAATCAGCAGCTCAGACTCAAGTGGCTAGGAGCCAACAATCGAGTCTTGAAAGTGACGTACCGACATGAGACTCAGTCTCTACGAACTGAAGCATGGTGCTACTGTATATTCCTCTCTAACCACCTTGAGCACAGCTCAAGGTGGTTAGAGAGGAATATACAGAGACTGAGACATAAAGACTGAGCTATGGCTGTTCTGGGGCAATATGGAGTGATGGTGCATGCATTGAGCCACTTCTCATGACAAGCATATTTGTCTTGCCTCTCAATTTATGAGGGTGTTGCATGCTTGTTACTGTTTTTATGTTTTATCTGCCTGGGGACAATGGATGAAAACTAGCTATGGTGCTAACTCTAGCATATTTACATTCTGTACTTGTACTGATGTCCATTAATATGCACTGTCCCTATCTAAATAAACAATTAAATAAAAAACAAAAAAATAAATATTGAACCAATCCTGTCGTAAAATATGAATCCATCTGCCAATTATTTGTTTAGTGAATCAATCACCCTCACCGTTTTCTAAAATGTATAATGATATAATATAGCCTTTATTTGCCTAGTACATTTTACACATACAAGAGTGTATGTTCTGCATTTTAACCATCCTATTTAATTGGGAGCTGTGGTCAAAGCTATGGCTGGGTAGCGTTTGAAAATGTTTGATAATGGTATCGATACCAATATTGTGACTTTGATACCGGTTCATAAACAATACTATTTTCTATGCCAATTTTATAAAATCAATTTTAACAAAAAGAAATGAATTACTCATTCCGGCACAAATCTTTTAAATAAACCACTATAGCGCTTTTCTAGTCTCAACGACTACTCAAAGCGCTTTTACATAGTACAGGAACCATTCACCATTCACACACATTCATACGCTGTGGCTGAGGCTGCCGTACAGAATACAAGGTATGAATACCTTGTATTCTGATGAATACGTCGGGGGCAACTCAGGGCTCAGTGTCTTGCCCAAGGACACTTCAACATGTGACTGCAGGGCCAAGGATCGAACCACCAACCTTCCGATTGGCAGGCAACCGCTCTACCACTGAGTAATGACACAGTTCAAGCTACGATTCTCTCACGTTTTGTCCTTATCAAAACTGTGCAACTGAAATTTAGTTTCATCCTAAATAACACAAATTAAATAGAACATTAATAGTTTGATCTTGTACCCAAATTTTCACATCATTTCTTTTTTTAAATCTCATTAAAGTAACGTACAGTTTTTCCTGCGTGTCTCTACAACATGTAAGTTTAGACAGCCAATCACAGACATTTTTAGATCTTGGTAGAAGCATGCTGCATGCTGATTGGCTTACTGACGCTGATGAGATTTGCTCCTTAGGTATTGCAATTGGGTATTGAATCGCGCGGCATTTTTCGATACTCAATACTTTAGAGGCGATTCCGTCGGTGCCTAAAAAGTATCGCACTCGGTACCCAGCCCTAGCCAAGACCGTCATCAAGGCCAACGGCAGGAGTTGCTAGAGTGCATGTCTTTATAGTGGGAGGAAACCAAATCACCTAGAGGATACCCACGCAAACACGGAAAGAACCCGCAAACTCCACACAGAAAGGCCCGGACCGGGGGATCAAACCCAGCACTCAGCAGTGCACTGAGCACCTGTGCCGCCAAACTCAAGGGGATTTATATACTGTTGGTTTCATGCTAAGGTTTCGGAAATAGGCTACTTAAAACCTCTCCCGTTCTGTTTCATCTTACTAAATAGCATGTCATTATGGAATATACACAGGCAGACTTGACAAAGCTCCTCCAGAGCCACAGAAGACATTATACATGATATGTGTTCACAGGCTGAGCAGTCGGTACTCCCTTTGACTAGTAAATTGAACTTGTGTGTAATACTGGTGGAGTGCCGCGTTAATATACACGCTGTTGGTGAAGGAAAGCTCTGTGGATTATACATAAGAGCGAAAACGCCTCATGTTGTAGCCTTATACCGGTTATTACTGTGAATGCATCGTGTCTGCTTTCAGAGTTTTTGAAAGGCTTGATTTGATCACACACGCTCATTTAACAGGAAAGGTGCAGGTTACTGTCTGCCAAAGGTAACCAAAGGTAGACTTAAAGAAGCCCTTAAAACAACAACATATGGTATGATTTGGCTGCAGAAGGGGGAAGATGGCCTTTGGTTTGTTTTGCACATCATTTGAATCAATTATTTAGGATGTCATGTGTCAGAGCAGCACATAGGTTGTAGCCACATTTAGCAGCTTTAAGGAGACAAAAACAGCTTCAACATTTCAATGAAGAGGTGGAAGCTGATGAGATATGAGGGGTGATTTACCCAGTGGTAAATAAACAGAATTATGACCATCAATCTAGCTATATGTCGAGGAAATGAGCGGCATGCAGCGCTTTTCTAACGTGTCAAACGGGAGATCTGCCCAGCTGCAGGATCATATTCATATTCCGGGGGTATGTGCAGGAATATTACATGCACACACAAAAAAAAATGTTTTGATCATAACAAACCAACACAGGGAGCTCCACTCTGTAGCATCATGCAAAGAGACGTGGAGCCACCTCCATTTTTATGCTCTGCTCTGTTTTTTGTGTGTGTGTTTTTTTACCTTTTGGGAGGTGAAAGACTGCGTCCAGTGGTACAAAACGAGCCTGTCTTTACTGAAGGGTTTGGGCTCTGCCATCGGTTCTTCGCACTGCTCCCCGTCTGTGATTTTGCCGTCTTCGTCCATGGCTGAGATGGGCCACCAGCTACAGTTGGTGGGGGTAACATTGTTGGAAGACGCCATGACAGAGCGTTTTGTGCGTGTGGAGGAGAGAGGAGCGAGGAGGGACAGAAGAGGAGAGAGAGAGAGAGAGAGAGAGAGAGAGAGAGAGAGAGAGAGAGAGAGAGAGAGCTCAGCATCGTCGGTTCACGCGGCCGCAGCATCCGTCAGTTTCGGACAGCTCCGGTGCTGAAATCGGCTTCACCTCCGAATGAAAGCAGATGATTTTTTCTTTAAAAGAAAAAATTTAAAAAAAAATCCATATGCAAATAGCTACTTACTCGAGCATGCTGCTGCGCTTACAATTAAATCAATGTGTAGCCGTATTACATCACGAAGCACGCACAAACATGCGCGGTGGAAACCCGCGGAGGGAGCTTTTTTTCCGCGGAAGGTCAAGCGGCTCCCAATCTCATAAGGACACGATGCAGGCTAGCAGACTGTAGCCTACAAGACCAGTGTCAGGGTTACATTCTCCACATTGTATACGCCTACACGTGCAACTGGCTAAAAAACAAAAAAAAGTACAAAGTAAATGTCAACAGATAGCCTATGTGCGTAGGCTATCGGCATCGGCTATGTCTGTGGTGTAAAGTAAGTATAGGCCTACTTTTACTCAAACGCAGTAGGCTACAAGCACTTGCTACTTTTTGCTGCTATACTCTCATTACACTTTGTTACTTTTTTTACTCCACTGACAGCTGTAGTTAGCCTACTGTAAACTTTTCAGGTTAAGGTTGTAGTGAAAACATACAGTATCTCACAAAAGTGAGTACAACCCTCACATTTTAGTAAATATTTCATTATATCTTTTAATGGGACAACACTGAAGAAATTACACCTTGTATTAAGTGTACAGCTTGTATAACAGTGTAAATGTGCTGTCCCCTCAAAATAACTCAACACACAGCCATTAATGCCATTAATGTCTGGCAACAAAAGTGAGTACACCCCTATGTTAAATTCCCATAGAGGCAGGCAGATTTTTATTTTTAAAGGCCAGTAATTTCATGGATCCAGGATACTATGCATCCTGATAAAGATCCCTTGCCCTTTGGAATTAAAATAGCCCCCCCACATCATCACATACCCTTCACCATACCTAGAGATTGGCATGGTTTTATGTTGGTTAGCTTAATAGCTGGTTTGATTTGCATTGAGAGATGATTTTATGGAAAGTACCCCATGCCAATCTCTAGGTATGGTGAGGGGTATGTGATAATCAAATGTGTAGGTCTTCAGACCCAACTACAGACTGGACCAATGATTCTAACTAAACCGTCTCTGACTGGACTCAAGTGACATCACTTGAGACATCGGTGGCGACCATGGTCCCCGATGCTCAACACTCCACCGTCTGGAGGAGGCCGGATCCGGTTTTAAAGCAGAAAATAGCTCTACCTCCACTAACTGCAACAGTATAATTCTATTAATTTATCAGTATCAACATTCTAATGTAGACTATTCAAAATATATTAGTCACATTCCCTGTTTTTCGAGTATAAATAGGCCTACTTTTACTTTTTTCAATTTTCAATTTCAATCCTTTATTTGATAGGGACAATGCACATTAATAAACATCTGCATTGAAACAACAAAAACAGACGTAAACACGCCGGATTATAGCCACAGGGCTAATTTACATCCGCAGTCCCTAGACAAATTACAGAAATACAGAAATTATAACATACAAATCTAAGAAAAAAGAAAAACAATACTAAAATGAATAAGTACAGGGAAAAGTAGTCACTTAGTGATTACAAGACTGGTTTGCTTTAAGCCACACTTTTAAGTTTGGTTTTAAATATTATTAATGTCGGACATTCCCTAACACTGATGGGGATACTGTTCCAGAACTTACCAGCCTTCACAGACAAAGCATTTTGCCCAAAGGCTGTCCTTCTGAAAGGCACCTCACAGTCACCTCTAGAGGAGGCCCTTGTCCTGGCACCACTATGAGTCTTTGTTTTAAAGAAGTCCGACATAGAAGGAGGGGCTAATCCATTTAACACTTTGTACACAAAGCAAGCATATTTGAAATGTTTAAAATTCTCCAAACTTAATAGGTTATGTTTTTGTAAAATATTACAAATATGAAAGGACATTGGCTTTTTATCAAAGACTTTTAAGGCATTTTCATAGAGTGATTCTATTCATTTAAGAGTGTTCATACCAGTCAATGTCCAACTTGTACAACAATATTCAATATGTGATAAAATCATACAATGTAAAAACAGTTTGGCAGCCCCAAATGGTATAAAGGGACGAATTTGTTTAAAATTTCGTAAATTAAATTTCACTGTACTCGATATTCTTTTAACATGTTTTTTAAAACTTAATGTGGAATCAAGAGTCACACCAAGGACAAGGTGCTTAAATTCTGAAACAACTTCTAATTCTACTCCTCTTAAAAATACACCAGATTGTTTTATGTCTCAGGACTGTTTAGTGAACATCATGCAAACAGTTTTTTTAGTATTAAGTAACAGACAGGATTTAAAAAGCCATTCATTTACAGGGACCAGGGCGGAGGTCAGGATAACAGAAGCCTCTTGAACACTTTTTGCACTTGTGTAGATGACTGCATCATCAGCATACATTTGAAATTCAACATCAACACAAGTATTTGGAAGGTCATTTATATATAAAGAGAATAATAAGGGACCAAGTATTGACCCTTGAGGCACACCAACGGGGACATCCAGGAAAGACGATTTGACACCGTTAATGTTAACACACTGTTTTCTTGAGTCCAGATAAGATTTAATCCATTGAACGGCATTTAAAGAAAAGTTAAAATATGTCAGTTTAGACAATAAAATATCATGCTTAACAGTGTCAAATGCTCTTTTTAAATCTAAGAATACAGCACCGACACAAGCATTATTATCCAATTTACTTTTTACTTTTTCTATAAACAAATTCAGTCGAGTGATTGGTGCGGAACCCAAATTGCATAGGATGCAAGAGAGAATGGCCTTTATTTAGATGTTCATTTATAATTTTAGCAA
The DNA here is from genome assembly GCF_004354835.1 of Perca flavescens. Lineage (NCBI taxonomy): Eukaryota > Metazoa > Chordata > Actinopteri > Perciformes > Percidae > Perca > Perca flavescens. The sequence goes on from NC_041337.1 coordinate 7,483,896, forward strand.
CCCACTTCTCAGCGACCTTGGAGACCACAGGAAGGATACTGATTGGTCGGTAGTTGGCTACATTTAATTTATCACCAGATTTAAAAATTGGGGTGACTAAGGCCATTTTCCAAAATGATGGAACAAGTCTCTGCTTGAATGATAAATTGATCATATATGTTATTGGAGCAATTAAGGAGTTTTTACATAATTTTAGAGAATGTGAATCTAGCCCATACGCATCTTTCAATTTTGAGCTCTTAAGTGATCCAATGATCTTATCTACCTCCAGCTCTGTTATTTCACACAAATTGAACACAGGCTTGGAAGGATCAATGGGTCTAAGTATTTTCTCAGATGGCTCAAACTGTTCAGTTATCTCCCAAACAGATTTAGAAAAGTATTGGTTAAATTCATTTGATAAAGAAGTTGGATTTTTTACTACAGTGTTGTTAATTTTGAGTTCAAAGTCTTCAATTGATTCTTTTTTTGTCTACCAAGTAATTTATTAAGATTTTGCCAGATCTTTTTACCATTTCCTTTGGCATCAGTGATAATATCCATGAAGAATTTTGCCTTTGCCTTTCGCATATAATTAGTGACTTTATTTCTTAAGGATGTGAATTTTTGCCTATCTATAGTAAGACTTGATTGTATTGATTTTTTAAGTTGCACATCCCTCTCCTTCATTAATTTCCTACACTCATCATTTACCCAAGGTAACAACTTTCCTTTTCTCTTATTATGACTCCCTCTTTTGGTAAAGTTTAACATTACTTGATCGATTTTACACTGAAACAGATTACTACAACTCTCTATGTCCTCACTTTGATTTAATTCACTCCAATCGATTTCTTGCAACGCCGCTACCAAATTTGGCATTTGATTTTTTGGAATCGCATTATACACAGTATGGTTGTGTGAAACTTTGAATCGTCTTTTTGTAAGATTTCTTAAAAAAAAGAAAGCATTGTGGTCTGATAATCCAGTCATAAAGTTAAATGTTTTAATAATTCTTTCAGGTCGATTGACAAAGAGTAAATCTATTAATGTTTTGGAACGTGAAGTTATCCGAGTGGGCTGTTGAATTAATTGTGTAAAATTATAGCGGTCTGTAGTTTCTTTAAGATGTTTTCTAATACATATACGCTTTAAATGTCCAATATGTAATATATTTACTGTAATAAATCAAAAAAATTACCCCAATGCGTCATCAGATATTAAGGAAACATGATAAATAGAAATACTATCTTTTCTGACAACAATGCTAATGCCAGTATTTTCTCCTTTTGAAATTTCCGTTCCGTGACGGAATTTCTGTTTGTGTTTTGACCTGTGTGTTGCTATCGACTGTCCAGTTTGACAGCCAGGCCCGGTTGCCAGATATACCTGGAAAAACTTAAACCCAGCGTGCTACAGCTGTAACATTAGTAGGCTACAGCCATGAAAGTAGCAAACAAACGAACAGTATCAACGGAGAAAGATTCTACTCGACCTAAAAAAACGGCGTGTAATGTATTTGAAAGATGGAGACAGCTTAGAGCCCAAAAGGACACAGAGTTGGCTAATTTCCTCCTGAACAGGTAGCTAAGCATTAGCTTCAGGGTAATTTATCACGGCTACAAGGGACGGGCATTTTATGTCATTTCAACATTTGTGTACTCACATTGAATTATATAGCTAGAGTACCCGAGTTGGTTACTCATAAAAACAAATTGAGACACAGCCAGTAAAGTGATCCCGGCTGGTCCTGGCTAACGCCGCCATGCTAATTCTGCTAACTGCTAGCTAACGTTACCGGAGGACCAGGCAAGCAGGCCGAGGCTGTTTACAACATGTAGCGTTAGCCTGTTCAGTGGCCGTAGCCCATAGATATATAGCCGTAGCCAACAACGGTGAGTTATTTTAAGCCAAGAGAGTGGGGCGGTAAGTGTTAGCGGTAAGAGTGTTTAGCGATTGTTGCCGTAATTCTAAGCCAATAAAGTGTGTTCAGTCGGGTGGAGAGGACGGCAAGCTAGTGGTATTTCCATGGATGTATTAAGAGAACTGGATACAGTGTTCGGCGGGAAGCCCCGTATATTCCAATGAGAGTGCTCAAAAGCGCATAAAGCAAACATAGTGAATGTTAAAAATGTTAAAAACGTGACGTTTTAAACAAGGACCCTTTCAGTGTTCAGGCTGGTAAGTTGATATACCCCGAAACAAATTATCCGCTGAAATATAGAAGTTTCTTTCGCCATGCAAAGTCTATGTGAAGAGTCTTTCTGGACCATGGTGTGCAGTACCACCCCTATCTGCTAAGCCCATGGTGGCTTTTAGACATGGCGCTCTTCCTGCGGGCTTGGTTATTTCTAGCGGTTCCTAACGTAATTCTAAGCCAAGGAAGTGTGTGTGTCCGTCGGGTGGAGAAGACGGCGAGGTTGTTGTGTTTTTAGCGGTTCCTACCGTAATTCTAAACTGAAAAAAGTGTGTCTGTCAGTTGGGTACAGAACTCCGCAACGCGTGAGCACAGGCTTCTATGACTGTCAATATAGCCAGCATCTAATGTTAGCTAGCTACTCCGCTGTGCTGTGGAGTAATGTCTGGCTATGTGAGACAAGCGTCTAGCAACGTTGTTGTGGATGCTGCGGTCTCAGCCTGGCAACCTCCGTGAACTATGAGTCTGGGTAGGAGGGGGCGGGGGAGACGACTCTCTTCAGTATTTTGAATTTGTACTGCAGTAACTATTTTAAACACTAGCTGTCAGTATTACATATTGCACCTTTAAGTAGGCTATATTTCGCCGATAGCCTATACTTGCTACCTAGGCCTACTTAGTATGCTTTTGATACAGGACTTTTACTTGTGATTGAGTATTTTTAAATGAATGTAGCCTATTTGTATTCAAGTAAAAATATCTAATTAGTAGCCTAGTTCTTCTTCCCACAGCTGCTGGTTTGTATTCCCAAAGGTTTAACAAAATTTAGAAGGAATTTAAATATCTTTAATGCAGTTACCGACATTTCCCAGCAGGGGGAGTGGAGAGAGTGAAGTACAGTACAGGAGCCTACACTGCTCTGTCCCATAATGTAATTCATGAATTCCCACTGTTTGTAAATGTAATTAGGTCGCAATGTAAAAAGTAATTATGAGTGGAGCATTACATTTTATATTTTGTAAGTAGACACCTGTAGTTATCCAGCAACTCCAACTCTTGTGAAAAAATACACTACAATTTATGACTCAACTTACAGTCAAACAATATCCCAAAATGTACTGCAATGATAACGTCATAGGAAGAGATGTAGCTTACATAGACATATAAGCCTATTTATACACCGTTAAATAAAGTTATTATAATCTCAAGCACAGACACACAGGCTGTAATTTCCTATTGAAAATATTATTAGGCTATATTATAAGATCTATGAGACCATGCGGGCCATATAGGAACATCAATGAGAAATGACAGCGAGTTATCTACTTTTAGATCTATCTTTCATCAAGCTTATTAGAGAATAATTATTGCATTAACTGCACGGTAAAACATAATAGAGAGCAGAGTCCTGATGGCATGTGCCCCGAGGTGCAAGACTCTGGCATGGCTCCTTGCAGGCAGCAGAGTAAGGATTGGGTTGTATTTTTGGAAGGGTGTGTGTGTGGGGATTGGTCGCCTTGTTAGGTCTGCTCAAATATTTCCAACAGCAGCGACTGTCAGGAGATAGCTGGGTGGCAGGGACAGGGGGGAAAGGGGCTTTTCTCTGTGGCCACCTGGAAAAAGCCATGTAAGATCAGTGGCTTGTCAAGACAGACATCTACAGGAAACAATTCCATTTAAATAACCCAGTCATCCACGTTTGTAACACAGCATCATCCATCCTGGAGGGAAATCTGTACACTAGACTGAGTGGAATCGACGACTAAAGAAGAGGGCAAAATATAAAGTTTTCTGCAAAGTGTCAAGTGCGCCCCGGAGCTTCATGGACACGCGCAGAACCCCCCAAAGTAACTCCAAAAGAAGAAACCCCCACATGTTGAGCACCAAGGATATCTCCAATCAGCTTTGATGTCAGGTGAAGGTGAAGTCAGACTGACGGAGGTTTTATCTTTAGCCAGGTAACGGACTCAACTTAACTTTCTCATCGGGGCGTTATATTGGGCTGAGGGGGAGGCATGAGCGGCGGGCGCTTCGAGTTCGACGACGGCGGAGCTTACTGCGGAGGCTGGGAGGGAGGCAAAGCCCACGGCCATGGCATCTGCACCGGACCCAAAGGCCAGGGCGAGTTCTCCGGCTCCTGGAACTACGGCTTCGAGGTGGTGGGAGTGTACACCTGGCCCAGCGGGAACACCTACGAGGGCTACTGGTCGCAGGGGAAGCGTCACGGCCTGGGAGTAGAATCCAAAGGACACTGGATTTACAAAGGGGAATGGACTCATGGCTTTAAGGGGAGATATGGCATCCGGATCAGTGTTGGCAGTGGAGCCAAGTATGAAGGAACATGGAATAACGGGCTTCAGGATGGATATGGAACGGAGACATACGCTGATGGAGGTGAGAGTTAGGCTACAGGTGCTGATTTAGAAATAGCAAATGCTCTGTTACAAGCAGTGGTGGAAGAAGTATTCAGATCCTTTTACTTAAATAAAAGTATGTAAGTATCATCGGGAAAATGTACTTAAAGTATTACAAGTAAAAGTACTCAATGCAGAAAAATCGTTACATTTTTTTAATGGTCTAATCATTTCAGCTGGACTTGTAGGCCCTTATATTGTTGGGTACTTTAATTTATAATAAAACACTGTAGGCTATTTTATGAACTACTGTACATGTGTACTTAATTAGTAAAGTAACTAGTAACTAAAGCTGCCCGATGAATGTAGTGGAGTAAAAAGTACAATATTGTGCTCTGAGATGTAGCGGAGTAGAAGTACAAAGTGGCATGAAAAGAAAAGACTCAAGTAAAGTACAAGTACCTCACATGTGTACTTAAGTAAAGTACTTGAGTAAATGGATCTTAGTTACATTCCAGCACTGGTTACAAGTCAAAGTCGTAACGGTATTAAGTAGCATAAAACGGAAAAGTACAAGCTATTTAAATGCAGTACTTGAGATGTTCCTGTGAGGGTGTAAAAAGTACTCAGATCCATTACTTAAAAGTAGTCACAGGCCTAAACCAGAATGTAAAAATACTCTGTTACAGGTAAAAGTTCTGCATTCAAAATGTTATGTAACTAAAAGTCCAAAATAGGGATGCACCGATCCAACTTTTTCAGTCCCGATACCGATGCCTGGGCTTTGTGCATCTGTCGATACCCGATACCGATCCGATAGCGTTGTGGAATTAATAATAAAATGTATACCTTCCACCATGTGGAAGGGACTAAAGGCACCAGACTTTCCTAACTAAACATTACTTAACTAACTAAGACAAAATAACATAGATGTAATGTATTGAATTCTTATTTATTCGTACACTCAACTCTTCCAGCATGCGACACACGTGCGACAGAGGGAAAAAAACTAAACAAAACTGGATCAGCCCGTGGATCTGTTAATTTTTTCCAATCCCCGATCCAGCTATTTTGTCAATATCGGGACCAATATCCAATCTTAATATAGGATCGGTGCACCCCTAAGTATTAGCATCATCAGATTATACTTAAAGTACGTAAAGTGCTGGTAAGGAGGAGCAAATGTTAGTTAGCTGTTGGGAAGTTTAATAAAATAAAGAAATAAAACATTTTATTTGATATTAATGTGTGTTTTTTTATATCGAATAACTCAAATGACTTTATTTACTGCTAGGTAGCTTGCAAATTTTCCTCTGGGAATCAATACATTTTTTATTTAGCATTATATTTTTTGCATTAGTAATTTTCATCTGAAAAGTAATTTAAGTAAGTGCAATCTTTGCCTCTGAAATGAAGTAGTAGTAAATGGAAATACTAAGTAAAGTACAAGTATCCACAAATTGTACTTAAGTGGAGTACTTGAGTAAATGTACTTAGTTACTTTCCACCTCTAAAATGTGGAAATGTGAATATGCATTAAACTGCAGCTGCATACCTCTACAGTAGTAAAGGAAGCATTCAGATCCTTTACCTAAGTAAAAGTGTCAATATTAAATCTAAAAATACTCTTTGTAACTCTAGTTTAATCCTTAAACATGCATTATATTTTGTTGATCACATGTTGTGTATCTAAAACCTGTCAGGTAAATATAGTGGAGTAATCCGAATAAAGTAGCATAAACTGGAAATAAAGAAATAAAGAAGGACCTTAAAAATTGTATTTAAGTACAGTTCTTGTTTTGAGTAAAAAGTGACTTTCCACCGCTGGATTTTATGAGAGGATCATAACTAACTCATGCAGCTTTAAAGTGCTCATATTATGCTCATTTTCAGGTTCATAATTGTATTTAGAGGTTGTACCAGAATAGGTCGACGTGGTTTAATTTTCAGAAAACACCATATTTTTGTTTGTACTGCACATTGCTGCAGCTCCTCTTTTCACCCTGTGTGTTGAGCTCTCTGTTTTAGCTACAGAGTGAGGCATGTCACTTCTGTTCCATCTTTGTTGGGAGTCGCACATGCGCAGTAGCTAGGTAAGGACTACTAGCCAGTCAGAAGCAGAGTATGCTAGCAGCTAGGCGAGCATTATAACGTGTGTTACAAAGTAACGCACGTTTGTCTCTGAAGTAAAGGCTGGACTACAATAGAGCTGTTTGGATCAGTTTGTGAACAGTGTTTTCTGTTGGAGATGGTAAGTCCCTTTGGGGTGGACTTTGGGCTTTTTCACTTTGTTAACCTATAACATGCACAACAAAAATATATATATATATAACACAATAAAGGAAAGGGGAAAAGCCAAAAAGCATAATATGAGCACTTTAAGACCAAACCCCCTCAAGCCAAGTGTGGCCATATGGTCCATTGGAAGTTCATTGCAGGCAACGTGGAGACAAATCACAAAACAGAGCAGCCTGAGTTTCTGAGGTCTGTGTGTAACCAGAAGAAAATATCACCCTGCTGCTGTCAGTCAAGGTGCTCAAAGCTTGTTGGAAATCAAACCCCGCAGGAATCTTGGTGGTGGAAGAAGTATTCAGATCTTTGACTGAAGTCAAAGTAGGAATACTGACATGTACAAATACTCTGGGCTCTGCGATTCAAAACCTTACTGTAAAAGAACTACATATAAGCAAAATGTACTGAAAGTAGGCCTATTAATTTGCCAAAGCACGTATTCATTATGTATTATACTGTATTATGCTCTTATGTTATTGATAGATTACTGTGTGCACATTCATGTTGTAACTGATGTAGCTAACTACTTACATATAAATCTATAAAAATGCATCATATTTTTTTTACACTAAGTAGTTCTTGTTGTGTATTTTAAGCCTGAATCTGCAAAGTAACTAGTAACTATAGCTGTCAGATACATGTAGTGGAGTAAAAAGTACAATATTTATCTCTGAAATATAGTGAAGTAGAAATATAAAGTAGAGCAAAAAGGAAATACTCAAGTAAAGTACAAGTAGGGCTGCTCAATTATGGAAAAAAACATAATCACAATGATTTTGGTCAATATTGAAATCACGATTATTTATCACGATTTCTCATTGACTTTTGGAAAGATGTTGCATTTATTGAAGTTAAAAAAAACAGTGAAACAAATCAACAGTGAAAACACCACAACTGCGAAATTTCCCTAAATACTTTCCCTGTTGAACTTTTTTCTTTTCCATTCACAAGACACGTACTTTTTTTTTTCCATTACAAGACAAAATAAGAGTTTACTTGCAAAACGTCGTGCAAAATAATCATTTTTCTGGATCGCATTGCTTTTGTGATCTCTAGGAGCCGAAATCTAAATCACGATCAAATTTTGATGAATTGCACAGCCCCTAAGTACAAGTGCCCTAAAACTGTTCTTTAAACAAAGTACTTGTGTTAATGAACGTCTTTTCTTTCCACCACTGATCATACATCATTTTGTGTTAACAGACCGGAAGATAGCTAAAAATGAAGGGTTACTGACAACCCTGAGCATTTAGAAGCAAAGTTTTGAATCCTTAGACACTGGCTGATCGACTGGACTGTATACAGAAAACTAAACGGGTTTAGATAAAACCATTTGCTGTGATCGCTGCTTGTACAATAGCAGTGGTTCCCCTCTCCGTAACAGCTGACTCATCAGCTTTGAAGCCCAGTCTGGTGGAAGCTGCAGTGGGGGATGTGATAGCACCAGATGTCAGGTTGTAATAATAGCCCACAAGCCACCATGCCCTCCTGGCCTCGCGGGCTGAGCTGAGGCCTAGCTGTCATTATAATCCACACTCATGTCAATTTTAGCATGAGACCAGACCTCAAGATGACTTGTCAGTCACAGCGTTAATGAACATTTCACACTAAAGATATCCAGGACATTCTGGCAGAAATAAAAGGACGGGTACTTTTATATGAAGTGAACTATTTTCGCTCCCGGCCATGTTTCAAAGTCTGCAGCCATGCTAGCAGCTCTGGGAGGCTGTAGTCTAAATGCTAACCTGCTCACAATGGCAACGCTTACATGCTAGTATTAAGCAGGTATAATGTTTACCAGGGTTCACCATCTTAATTTAGCGTGTTAGCAAGCTAACATTTGCTAATCAGAACCAAACACAGAGGACAGTTGATGCTGATGGGAATGTCGTTAGTTTTGCAGGTATTTGGTCAAAAACCAAGGTATTAGACAAATAAAAACTTTTATCTGATGAGGGCGCGAGATGAAAAGTCAGGGGATCCCGAAATACAGTAGGATTTGCTATCTATAAACCACGAATGTCTGTACAAAATGTGCTGCCAAACCATCCAGTGGATGTTAAGATATTTCACAAGATAAGTGAAAGTTGACCTGCCGGTGGCGCTAGAGGAAAAGTCAGGTGGTCATCAAAATCAGTAGGATCCATCCGCTAGGTTCAGGGAATGTCTATACCAAATGTCATGGCAATCCATCAAACAGTTGTTGAGATATTTCAGTTGGACCAAAGTGGTGGACAAACCAACTGACAGACTGATATAGTCCCTAGAGCTATGCTGCTAGCATGTAAACAGTAGCCTCTGATGTTTGGTCTGTGGTGCAGTTAAAAAAGGAATAACTCCCTGTTTTCCGATGTTTCTAGGTACTTTCCAGGGTCAGTTCACAGGTGGGATGCGGCACGGCTATGGGGTCCGGCAGAGCGTCCCTTATGGCATGGCAGCAGTCGTTCGCTCCCCTCTTCGTACCTCCCTGACCTCCCTTCGCAGCGAGCACAGCAACGGCACCGTCTTGCAGCAAGAGGTCCCCATGATCACCACCACCAACGCCTCAGGTGAGGAGACACCCGTCACCACCCCTACCCAGCTGGGACCGTCCCGCGGAGGCTTCGCCCTCACTCTACAGGTGGACCCAGAGGCTGTGAAGCCCAAAAAGAAAGGCCTGTTTAACAGGAGCTCCCTGCTGGGTAAGCTAAAGAAGTCCGACTCCAGTACCTCGCTGTCCAGCCAGAAGAGCAAGATCAGCTTCCTGAGGACGGAGTCGGCTCTCAGCTCCAACGCCAGCGACACCAACTCCACCATCAGCATCGGGGACGAGAGCCTGGCCGGAGCCGAGGATTTCCCTCCGGTGGAGGCCGACATTGACGCCACCACCACAGAGGTCTACATGGGCGAGTGGAAGAACGACAAGCGCTCCGGATATGGAATAAGCGAGAGGTCCAGCGGGCTGAAGTACGAGGGTGAGTGGCTGAACAACCAGAGACACGGCTACGGCTGCACCACCTTCGCTGAGGGAGGGAAGGAGGAGGGCAAGTACATGAACAACTTGCTGGTGAAGGCCATGAAGAAGAGGGTGATCCAGCTGAAGGGAACCAAGATCAAGCAGAAGGTGGAGCGGGCGGTGGAGGGCGCTCAGAGGGCTGCAGCCATCGGCAAGCAGAAGGCAGAGATCGCTGCTTCCAGGTGAGGAGCCTCCTGATTTTTTGGGGTTTCTTGTTTATCAGTGTTAGTGTGTTGGTCCAGTTCAGTTCTAATACACTGCTAGTTTAAGGGAACACTCTGCAGATACTACAGAAAGGAGAGATGATGTGACACAAAAGGCTGCAGCTCCTCTGTCTGGCTGGGGATGTGATTATTGCTCATGTCAGTGGTTTTCAAAGTTGGGTCCAGGGACACCCACGGGATCCCCAGCACAAAGATTAATGATTTATTTTTGCTACAATTCCCTCCATAAGTAACACAAAGACAGAATGTATGACTATTTGGGTCATGGCTTTCATACTTTTTCTGCAATAAAACATCTAAAAGCAAAAATCCTATCAGATGGGGGTCAGTGGTCTAATTTGTGCCAATTTAGGGGTCCTTGAAGTGAAAAAGTTTGGAAACCACTGGCTTAGACCAGGCTGCACATGTGGTTGAATTATAGTTACAGTCTGTCCCAGTCAACCTCAGAGCGCATTAAAGGGCAAATCTGGCGCAAAATGACCCTAGGGGTTAATAACACAGGTACCGAGTCGACCGTTCTCTGGGATATGTTTTCATGCTAATCGAATGTGACCAGTTTTAGCGCAAACCGCTAATTAGCTTATAACGCTAGTCGTCGGGGCACGGGTAAAGTAAAAAGAAATCGCTATTTGTATACCACTAACAAGGCTCAAAATAGCACCACACTTCAACGGTAGCATGATGAGGGTCCCTACATGTAAACCGAAGCATTGAGAACTTTGTAAGTGTACAGACAGTGTAGAGGAAGTTTTTCTCGTCAACAGCAGGAGTGTGTATCAATGAACACAAGATGAGACGAATTAAAGACTATTTGAGAATTAAACCAAAGTTTGGTCTTTGAGTATTTATTATATTTGCAAATATAGAGAAACACAATCTCACAGATACAATCAGCACGTCTGAAAAAGCCTTCCTAACTAGAAAGCTAAATGTCAAAACATCATATAGTGAAAACCTCCGTTAAGCCACCCCTCTTAATTTATCTTTTAGCATGGCCTTAGTTAAAAAAGGACACCATTAACAGTCATACCATTGTATCACCTTCCCCTCTGCTCCTGTTCTTAACATTAGCCTAAACAAGAGTTTATCTCAGGAGACAGAAGGAGACACGGTTCAGACAGTTTATGGCCTTCTTCACTTTATCTGCTAAAAGTAAACAGTATGAGAGACTGAGGTCTTCACAACAAGAAATAGCTTCAGCTAGACTCAAAGTTCATGGTTGCCAGCTGTTGGAGCCTTTTGAATCTACACATGAACACAATTAATAATCTTGTAGAATATTAAAACAATCATTAAAATAATAAAATTCGCCATTACAACAGTTTATTAAAAAGATAGTTTATAAAGACGGTATACAGGCAGGCGCCATCTTGGGAAAACAGTCATGACCAGTTGAACGATGAACGCCGTGTAACCAGTAACATAGCTCAAGCACAGCGTTCGTATAAACGCTGTATAAACTATCTTTTTAATAAACTCACACTCCTGCTGTTGACGAGAAAAACTTCCTCTACACTGTCTGTACACTTACAAAGTTCTCAATGCTTCGGTTTACATGTAGGGACCCTCATCATGCTACCGTGGAAGTGTGGTGCTATTTTGAGTCTTGTTAGTGATATAGAAATAGTGATTTCTTTTTTCTTTCGCATGCCCCGACGACTAGCGTTATAAGCTAATTAGCAGTTTGCGATAAAACTGGTCACATTCGATTAGCATGAAAACATATCCCAGAGAACGGTTGACTCTGTACCAATGTGTTATTAACCCCTAGGGTGATTTTGCATAGGAATTGTCCTTTAAGCACAGCATGGTTTTCCATAATTGATGTAACAGACTTTTCGCCCTCTGAACTGGTATACTGAATGACATTTCAACAGCCGAGACCGGACTAACTTTAAAAGCAGAACTGTCTAAAGTTTCAGCCGTGAATGTTAAAATATCTGATTTCATCTTCACCAGGCATCTTTGTGGGTGTAAAGATGGTGGTTATATTAGTAATAGGGATATTTGGTGAGCCCAGCTTGTAGCAAACAGAGAATTCACCTGCGATACAACTTCTTCATTAACTCTTCTAAGACCAACAACTCCCATATTCTGCAAGGTAAAATGACTGTTTATGTCGAGAGTTTGGTGAGAAGACCATACTCATATCTGTCCATGCAATGTGAAGCTACAGCCAGGAGACAGTTAGCTTAGCTTAGCGTAAAGACTGGAAAGACAAGGCAAGGCAACTTTATTTGAGCATTACAGCAACAGGACAATTCAAAGTGTGTTACATAAAACATTAAAGAGCAGTTGAAAACAATTAAAAACATCTCTTAAAGAGGATATAAAAAACAGCTAAAATAGAATAAGACAGGTGATATACAAGAATAAAAGTTACATGTAACAAAATCTGTCTGCCAGCACCTCTAAAGCTCAATAATTAAATTATAACTCGTTTGTGACTCTCAAATGTGAGATACAAAGTCATTCTCAGCAAAAAAAAAAGCTAATTTCCCAAAATGTCAAACTATTCCTTTAACTTAGTGACAGACCAGTTCCATGAGCATATATCAGTGTGATGTGTTGAAGAGCCACCATTACAGTACCTGTCTAACGGAGAAATGGAAAATGAGAGTATCTAAACCTCTTTCTAATCACAGTGCATTCTGAAATCAGTTCATATGAAATCAGTGAATCCAACTGTAGGGAAACATGTTTTTTTATTATGTGGTTGATTGTCCGTACGTGTGCACGGCTACCTCCAGTTGGTCTGTGACCGTACAAGGCGGTGCCGCTTTTGTCCACAGTGGTCTTCAGCACCTGAAATAAGCTCAGTGTTTACAGCAGTGAGACTCCCACTGATGGACTGCAGACCCCTGTCCCAGCAGATTGAAATCTAAATATTGTACTCCCAAGGATAAGCAGTCTATAAGAGTTATGGGCCGGTGTTCGTCGCCGCGTCGGAGCTTTAAGCTCACCTACAGCACATCTACAGAGCTGAGAGTGGAAGCTTAGTATTTATGTAAGACTGCTTTCAGAAACACCTCGGTGGCCTTAAAAAACCAAACATGACCTCATAGGAAATATACATTTACTGTGTAAGACTCCAAATGACTGGAAGACCAGTGATGGGATTACTCAAGTACCGTTCTTACGTTGAGGTAGATTTTTATACTTTTCCATTACATTTCAGAAGGAAATAATGCACTTTAAACTCCACTACATTAAAGGTGCAGTAGGTAAGACTTATAAAACTAACTTTCTGTCATATTTTCTGAAACTAACCATATCTTCCAGTAGAACTACATGAAGCAGGTAGTTTAAAAAGAAAATCCGGCTCCTCTGGCACCACCTACAGCCTGTAGTGTGATTTGCAAAAATCCACCGCTCCTTGTTCAGATGCACCAATCAGGGCCAGGGGGGGGGGGTGTCTAACTGCGTGTCAATCACTGCTCATGCACACGCATTAATTCTCCCTTGTGGGGGGAGGGGCTTAGGAGAACGTTTTGGGCTTTAGCGGAAAGGGGGGAGGGACTGAGAAGTTGTCGATGTTCAAATTTTTTGGCTAAGTCCTGGATCTTCACAATTCTACCTACAGCACCTTTAATCAGCTGGAGTTACTTTTCAGATTACAATTTTACATACAAAGGTTTACAAAAGTCTATGCTTGTTTTATATACCTAACCAGTGGTTCTTAATCTTTTTGGCTTGTTGCCGCTTGTTATGTTTGATAAATCTGAGAGTTTTTTTGTTGCAGATCCACCAAAGAGACAGTACATTTAAAATAATTTTTTTATTATTTAAAATACTTTAAGACACTTTACACAGTTACAGGGGGACAAGGGAACAGAAAATACACAAACACGGAGTAAAAGGAAAACGTCCACGCTAAATGAAAGGGGACGTCATTTAATGTCGGCTACTGACGTACAACCACATCGCGCAATCTAAAGTTATTTTATGAATGAAATAGATATATAACATACCCGAGGGCCAATTCGGGGACGTTTTTGAATCATTCACAATCCCATAATTGTCTCCGTCTGTTAAAGCCCGACGGAGTGTGACTCGCGTTATCGTTGTCTTTCACTTTCCCTTTTATCTTTTAGTTGTTCTTTGTTTAATTTCCTTCTTTCCTGTGATGGTCCTGCCCCAGTATTAGCCATAACTATAGCAGATAACTTCTACAATAACCTTAAAATACAATTAGGCCCATATAAAGAAATCTCCTGTTTCCTTTTAGCATACGCTAACACAGGCTTTACCGGTGTTCAGCTGAAATCTGTGACCCATCAGAATGTGTTACTATAGCGCCGTCTACCTGCCAAAAATCATTCTGTGACTTTGAGGGAAAAATCGGACCAGATGCCTTATTAAAAACCATATAAAAAATAGCGTTCTTTTCACTGTTAGTCTCGTTTGCTGTTACAGGACCATTGTATGAAAAATGGCAGAGGTTTAGAAACATTAAAATTTTACATACAGTCACTTTAAAAGTCTGCTTTGACTTGCAATGAAGTGTGTTAACATTGTTGTATTTTCTATTTAAGTTAAGGATCTGCATACTTTTGCCCCCACACAAACTAAACAACAGCCATCTTGAGTGCTCCTGCATTGAAATCTGTTTATTATAAAAGCAGTGGAGACATGACACAACTGTTCTTGGCAGTGGTTTCCTCACTCCATGATCCTTTGGCAACGAAGTGGACGGTTAAAAATACACGTACAACCTGTGCACTGCATGGGATGCCAGACCTGGCCTCTTCAAGTCAGGTTAGCTGTACGTTCACAAGCATTTCAGACGCTCTGTGGACATTGCTGTGTTGCGTGGGCTGTCTTACGGAGGACTTGTGTGGCAGGACAGGGTGTAAATGACGCACACATAGACAGGGGCCCTGTGGTCAAAGACGAGCCCTGACTAAATATGGGCAGGCACACTCTTGCTGTATCACAATCGCAGGGGAATGCAACAGCTGATTATCCCCCCACCCCTCCCCCCTGCGCCCAAACCCCATCTTTCCTGCCTAGTCACAGACACAACACCCAGACTGTTTTCTTAAGCCGAATCGCAACGGCTCCGTATGTTTGTCTGCATACCTTATTACCTATTACTTTACTCACTCTTGTCCTGTTTTAGCCATTTCAGTGCTCGTTCAAACGGTGCACAGCTGTGCTTGGAAACAGCAGTCAGCTTGCTGATTTAGTTTCTATCACCCACTGTACGCTTTAGCTCCACTGCTCGCCGGCAACACGTAGAGATCACAGATCTGGGGCCATCTTGCGTCAGCAGTGGTGTCAAATGGTTCCACGGATATAAATATGACACAGCTCATAAGCAAGTGCTCGGGTATAAAGGCTTAGCGTATATATGTACCACACCTAGCTTTAGTTGTGCGGCTTGGATTACATACTGTACTGCTGATGTGAGCATTTTGTAACGTGTAACAATTGTAAATAAAGTTCATATCTAACCTCAGCTGAGGACTATTGATTGCATCTCTGTGGCTATTCCAGTGATGGAAAGTAATTAAGTACATTTACTCAAGTACTGTACTCAAGTACACTTTTGAAGTACTTACTTTACTCTAGTTTTTTTTTTTTTTTTTTTTTTTTTTTGGCATTTTATGCTACTTTGTACTTCAACTCCCCTATATTTAAATATTGTACTTTCTACTCCACTACATTTATTACAAATGACTTTAGTTACTTTTCAGTACAAATACAACAAATAATCAACAAATTAATGATGATGCCTTCCTTCTAGATGTCAACAGTATATATACAATATATATATAGTAACCAAAATAGCCCCTACCTTTACCATCTGCACCTTAAAGTGATGTAAACATTCATTAAATGAATAATTATAATGCAATACTACAATATACAGCACCAGTCCAAAGTTTGGACACACTTTCCCATTCACCCCAATTAGGCCATTCTGCATAATGAGTACTTACTTTGTGTACTTTTGTAGTATGTACAGTGCACTACTGTAATTTTATATACTAATAATACACTTGTATGTTTTGAGTGTGTGACCGTTACCAGTAACAGAGTATTTCTACACTGTGGTATTTAAGTACTTAAGTACTTTAAAAATAACTTCTTCAATCACTGAGGTATTTATTTAGGTGACCTCTTAGCAATGTGGCAATAATAAGGTTGCAATTATCTCTTAATGTACGTGTATTTTGACAAAGTTATTTGATTAGTCTGTAACATTTAGCCATCTTTTTATAGACAACAAATTAGTCTTTGACACACACACACACACACACACACACACACAGATAAAGTGGCACATGCCAGAAAGCCAGAATATCTCTTGTCATCAGCAGCCTTCGGGGCAACTGCAGCGTGACAAAAAACAGCAGGACCTATTCAAACACTTTTACACTTTCCACTGGCTCAAAATGAAGATTTAAGGCGTACGATTGTTCGTAGCTTTGGGTGTCGAAAGCAGGTTTCTTCCTACAGCTGACGTCTCGTCACTCCTCAAAGTACAACAAGTGTCTCCTTAATGCAGCCCTACAAGCATAAAGGGTATTTAGGTCACAGTGTCAAATGTCACATTTGGTTGCAGAGAAGCACTGGAGGAGCAGCACACACTGCAGCAGTTATACAACTTAAAGGGCCAGACCGGCTCATTTTGACCTGACTCCTTTTGTTCTATTGTAGAGGGAAAGATCTGACGGATATTGCATAGTGCATCTCAAGAGAGCACCACTACTTCCTCTGTATGCTCCCTAAAACTAAAGAACATAGACTAAACTTAAAAATAAAAAATCAGATAATGTAGGTTTAATCTACAGATTGTATTTCTTCATTTTTAACAGGATTGGGTTTTATCGTTTATTGCTAAAACCGCGGCTGCCAAATCAAAGCCGTTTTTTTTAGCAAACTAAAAGCTCCCGTTATGAAATCCGTCTCCTCGGGGCAAGGAGCCATTTCATTGGTTCTTTTAAAGGGGACCGCAAGGCAGGGATTGGTGGGCGTTTTACAGGCTTACAGCAGCTACAGACGACCAATCCTTTTCAATCCTTTTGCGGAGCCCATCACTAGTTTATTGCTGTCAGGGTGTAAAGACCATTTCAAACATTATATATAAAAGTGTATATTGGAAATAGTTGCCAACCCTGCCTCTAATAATAATAATATATTTTATGTATATAGCGCTTTTTAAAGTACTCAAAGACACTTAACAATAAAACTAGTACATTAAGCACATTAAAAGCAAATGAAGCAATAAAACCGACACATCCACAAACAATAACAGCAGGTGAAATGTAATATTATGTAATGGTGAAGGCCAATCTAAAGAGGTAGGCTTTGATAAGTGATCTGAATGGGTCAGTACAGTCACGTGTGTGTATGGGTAGGGGGTTCCAGAGGGAGGGGGCTGCCATGGTGAAAGCTCTGTCATATTAATAGCTTTATAACTGGCTGACTCCATAGAAATGTTTATTTATTTGAACGTATCTGTATTTCTGTCGATTTTCTTAGTTGTACTGCCACTACTTGAACTGATGTCATGTTGTAAAAGGCCTGTGTGTACTTTTGTATTCAATAAATAGGAATAGTTTTTTTTTTTTTTTTTTTAAAGCAACACGCCGACTTATTGGGACTTGAGCTTATTCACCGTAACCCCCAGAGTTAGATAAGTCCATACATACCCTTCTCATCTCTGTGCGTGTTGCAACTCTGTCTGACGCCCCTCACTGCTAGCCTAGCTTAGCACAGATCCTGGAGGTAACCGGCTCCATCTAGCCTACTGCTCCCAATAAGTAACAAAATAACGCCAACATGTTCCTATTTACACGGTGTGATTTGTATAGTCACAGTGTGTGCAAATAACAAGGTCACATGACACAGCCATCTTCTAACCGTATATAAACTGGAAACTATATTTTATTTATTTAATTGTTTATTTAGATAGGGACAGTGCATATTAATGGACATCAGTACACATACACAATGTAAATATGCTAGAGTTAGCACCATAGCCAATTTTCATCTATTGTCCCCAGGCAGATAAAAGTAAAAATTTAAAACAGTAACAAGCATGCAACACCCTCATAGTTTGAAAGGCAAGACAAACACTAACAACAACAGTCCAGACAAAATACAACAGAACATGTAAATGTCACACATAATGAAATGTGTGAGGCAGTTAAAAGTGAGTGCAGCTTTGGTTTTCTGAAAGCCAGATTTTTAAATGAGTTTTAAAATTGATGTATGTGGGACGGTCCCTTATTGTGGGGGCCAGGCTATTCCAATATTTATTTCCCTTTACTGACAAAACAGTTTGTCCAAATGTGGTGCGCCTAAAAGGTATTACACAGTCCTCTTTGGTGGAGGCCCTTGTAATACCACCACTCTCAGTTCTTTGAAATAAGTCATTCAGTGGGGGAGGGGCTCGATGATGTATAGCCTTATATACAAAACAGGCATACTTAATCATTTTAAAATTCTCAAAACTCAATAGTTTGTGTTTTTCCAGTATGCTACAGTGATGAAATGATAATGTTTTTTTATCCAAGATTTTAATGGCTCTCTTGAAGAGTACTTCAATACAATTAAGCGTTGTCATGTTAGTTAATGACCAATTTGTGAAACTGTATGTGAGAATATCATTGTGTGTAGATATATTCTGGAAGCCAGATAAAGACATAAAGAAATGGCCTGATTTCTTTGAAATTCTGTAGATTAAATTTAACCTTGTTTGCCACCCTTTTTACATGACTTTTGAAGGTTAAGTTAGAGTCCATTGTCACCCCCAGATATTTAAATTCCTTTACAATTTTTAGCTCCTTTCCTCTAAGGAACACATTAGACTGTGTCACCTTTGTGTTTTGTTTGGAAAACACCATGCAGACGGTCTTGCTGGTGTTCAGATGGAGACAAGACCTAGTAAGCCTGTCATCAACGTGGACCATTGCAGATGTAAGAGTAGATGAGACCTCCTGATAATTTTTTCCATGTGTGTAAATTACAACATCATCTGCATATATCTGGATGTTAACATTTTGATATACATTAGGTAAGTCATGTAGTCAATGTAGAGTGAGAATAGAATTGGACCAAGTATGAAACCTTGGGGGACCCCTACTGGACAGTCAAGAAGGGAGGGGATTTGGTGTTACTAACACAGACACATTGCTTTTTACTGGACAAGTATGAATTCATCCAGCGGAAAGCTTGTTCAGAAAAATTTAAATAAGTTATTTTTGATAAAAGAATATGATGGTTTACAGTGTCAAATGCCCTCTTCAGGTCCAAGAACACAGCACTGACAAAAGAGCTTTTATCCGGGGAACATTTGATTTTCTCTAAAAAAAGGCAATTTGCCGTTTCTGTGGAGTGATGGGCTTGAAACCCAAATTGCATGGGGTGAAATGGATTACTGCCTATATTTAGATGTTTAATCATTAGCTTAGCAACCCATTTTTCTGCTACCCTAGATACAACAGGTAAGAGTCTGATTGGCTGGTAATTGGCCATTTCTGATCTTTCCCCTGATTTTAAAATGGGACTGACCATTGCCACCTTCCAACTGACGGCACAATTGAATGTCTGAAAGACAGGTTGATCAGATGCGTGATCGGGTATAAGAGAGACTCCTTGTGCCTTTTCATGAAGTTGGTGTCAAGCCCATAGATGTCCTTAGCCTTGGAGTCTATCAGTGTCCTTAAGATATTCTCAGAAGGCGAAGCAGTGCTTAATACAGTGGCTGAGTGATATACCAGAGCATATGGCCTTACAGCTGAAAATAAGCAGCTGAGCAATAGCTTTTGTGTTCAGGTGGGAATCATCAGTCAAAACAATCCCCATATTAGCTCTGCCACCCACCCGCGCTATTAGCACTAATGTTAACCAATTTTAGCAACTATAACCACAGTGATGGATATGTATGCACTGCTAGCTCTCTACAAATTTATGGAAACTCAGCTGATCTTTGATTTCTGGCGGCACTGGTAGGCCTGTGACAATTTGTCACTTTCTTTTCATAATCGCAGTTTCTTTGTCTAACAGCAATTAATCACTCACATTAGCTAAGGTCTTAAGGCGTGTGACTGGTGATTGTTGATTTTGTTTAGATATGCCAAATTGTAATTATATAAGTGATTATATTATTATTGGTTGGACTTTATATTTTATTAAATTGTTAGTTGTTGGCACTTGACCCTTCACTTGTTCATAGCAACAAAAATATCAAGGAGGATATACAGTTAGAAAAGCTGTTTTATGATGATAAAGAGGCACTGTGTCTTTGTTCTATTACTATTTTTTTTACTCTATGCTGCTCTCTATGCTTTTTTTTACTCTATGCTGCTATTTGGAGAGGATTGCTCCAACAGAATTTCGTTGTATTGCATACAATGACAATAAAGATCTATCTATCTATCTATCATCTGGGCCACATGACCAAAATATTAATCCTGGAATTTATTCAAAACTTGAATTTATTTTAAAACGTAATAAATAAATAAATATGTTTGAATTTGACTGAAAGAGACAATTATATTGTTAATGGCAATTATTTCTGAGACAATTAATTGCACAGCAACATTTGGAATTGTTACAGCTCTAGGCACTGGTTGTTTTCAATCAATGATGCGTTTACTGTACTATATTTGGATAACTTGTCTGGTTATTTAGGGGTTGAATCTGTTTTTTCCTTTGCAATGCAATGCAGGGGTGAGCTCTTACTCCACCCTCGAGGACACGTGACGTTAGCACTACTCAAGTCTGAGGTTTCTGCACATGTATGGTGCTGAGAGGCATTGATTGCCACAAACACACACTGTGGGTTGTGAGAGGCGGCGTAGCAGCTTCCATTTAGGAATTATAGAGGCCACTGAGCTCTTGTTCGTGTAGCCTATCCCCAGATCTGTGCCTCGCCCTCGACACAATCCTGCCTGTGAGCGCTGCAGGCAGCTCCTTCCCCCGCATGTCTGGGTTTCTGCTCTGATGTCCACTGTCGGCTGTGAGACCTTATAGGTCACGTCCAATCAGTTAAATTCAATCAAAGTGTAGAGACGTCTCACGGGATGATCGGGAGAAATAGGACGCACCTGAGCTGTCATAGCAAAGGATTTGAACACTTATGTTAGTGTAATATTTCAGTTTTTTTCTCATTTTTAATACATTTACAAATTATATAAAATCCTGTTTTCACTTTGTCATTATCGATTTTGAGTGTAGATTGATGATGGAAATGAATTTAATTGAAGGCTGCAACATAACCTAAACATAAAAAAGTGAGCGGGTGGGAATACTTTTATAATTTGTGTACTGTACTGAATACCACTGGTGGAAAAAGCACTCCTTAATTTAAAGACAGAGGTATTTTCTTCAAAATACTAGGTATCAAAAATTAAATTCCTCACTATGCAAAATGGCCTCTTTCAGAGTCTTACAAGAATATAGTTGGATTCTTGTAATTATTGATGCAGTAAATTAATGGCATCAAGATGGAGCTCATTTTAAGTACTTTGTATACTATTGGGTCATTATACATACTTCATATGTTTTGAAAGGATCTGTCAAATAAATGTAGTGGCGTAAAAAGTACAATATTTGCCTCTCAAATGTAGTGGAGTATTAATAGAAAGTAACACACTGTAAAATGAAAACACTCAATTGAAATACTAGCACCTAAAACTGTACTTAGAACTACATTTTTGTCCAAAATCTATTAAACACATCACTGAGCCACACTGTCGCCAACCCAACCTGGGTGACATGTTGATGATGATGAATAATTTTATTTCGGTTAACATACATGAAAGAAACAATTATTTCCCACAATTTGCCACCGTAATTAACCAAAAAAGGAATAGGCTGAAGCCAAGGCTTGTTTTTGCCTGTAATAATCCCCATATAATCACCCAGAAAACTAACCAAACCAAATGAAACTATATACATGAGTACAATCCTAGTGATTTTACATCTTAATCAAATTACTTCATGACCCTTAATTATTTTAGATTTTAAAGTGCTCATATTATTCTCATTTTCAGGTTCATAATTGTATTTAGAGTTTGTACCAGAAGGTTTACATGGTTTAATTTTCAGAAAACACCATGGTTTTTGTTGTTCTACACATTGCTGCAGCTCCTCTTTTCACCCTGTGTGTTGAGCTCTCCGTTTTAGCTACAGAGTGAGGCATCCAACTTCTATTCCATCTTTGTTGGGAGTCACACATGCGCAGTACCTAGGTAAGGACTACTAGCCAGTCAGAAGCAGAGTATGAAAAAAAGAAAATACACATTTTTTATGCATTCAATACATTTAAAACTACACATGATACTTCGTAAGTAGTAGGCAGCTGGCAAAATTAAATGGTGTAATCCTAAAGTGTGTTTCTTTTATGTGTTGTATTTGTGGGGTAGGATTTAGGAGTAAACTGTACCATTGCCTTGTACCAAAAAGCTTGTTGCTAAAAAGGCAGCTGTTGTTATTATAACGCTTTCTTTATTGAAAGATTTCAGTGTAATTATAAACATGTGAGATTTGAGGGTGTGGAGGTTCCTGGAAGAGGACGGAGGTGCTGACTGTGCGTGGACAGGTGAAGCTCATCTATCTCAGACAGGGAGCCTCAGGAGTCTCTAATTGTTCCGATTAAAGAACGTTGAAAAAAGTGACAAAAATGATGGAAAAAGCTTCAAAAAACATTGGAAAAGGCGCAGAAAATAAAATGGAAAAAACATTGCGAAAAATGACAATTAAACTTGAAAAAGAAATGACATAAAAGTCAGGAAATGTTTAAAAAACATCTGGAAAAGTGACAAAAATGTTTAACCCAGAAAAAGAAAAGAACACAAGGGTTAAACCAATCACAATCGTCTTGGGCGGCGCTATGCTCATAATGCTGCTTCTGCAAAATAGCCTCGGAAAGGAACTTGTTTTGGTGGAACATGTGTACGTTCAAAAGTTATTTTATTATCTTTAGTTTTGGGATGGTCGGTGGGAGAAAAAGCAATTGCAATCTCTCAGCCATTAGCTTGCTTAAACAGCAACTGTACAATGGAGATTAGTTAATGATGCAGTTGTTAAATTGGCAGAATACAATGCTATAAATATTGTGAAATGGGTTTTACTTTCATATTATGTGTTCTGAAGTATGTCATGTCATATCTTTATGTGTGTTTAATGCATGCTAGTCTCGCATTTCCAGACCTATCTCCACAGCACTGTGGAGGAAGGTCTGGCCCTTCGATGGATAGAAGAAAAAAATGCTCTGGGTCGTTTGCATTTCTTTAAACCAATCAAACGGTGGCTCTGCAAAATAGTCTCCGGAAGGAACGTGTTTTGTTGGAACATTTGCTCCCCACAAAAGAAAACGCCACATACAATATTAAAGGAAGTTAACTGTTCACACAATACAGCGGCGTGAGCTATGTAAATTACCTGGATACATAGTTAAACCTCATTTGCTCTTAACAATGTATTGCCGTGTGTATTTTGTCCATATCAAATCCCAGCCAATTGGTCCCAAAACGTCCCGGCTAGAGAGGAAATGCCATAAACATATTCTTTGTAAATCTTTACAATCATTCCCCGAAAGAACCAAGCAGGCCTGCGTTGTTGCACAATCTAAATTTTCTCCAAAACTTGCCATTTTCAGCATGGAACGTTAGCTAGGTAGCTCGGAGGTTAGAACATAAACACATAGAAAGCGGAAGGTAAGGGAATCCTGCGGTAAATGAACCGTCGTCGCATCCAGACTAAATGCATGCTGACTTTGATCTTGACCTTATGTATGAACCTTGAATGGGAAACCTAATAGATGAAGGCTTAAAACAGTTTAACCAAAAATATTACAGTAAAGGGGATTGTTTACAGTATTCAATGGGTGCGTGGCTGCAGGTCATATGGCTCCTTAGTATTAATAGCTATTGAGAGAGGAGGTGTCATTTTCTGCTGTTGGGCTGGAACAGAAATAAATTATATTTTTATCACCCCACCCCCCCAGCAGGACAATGAGTTATGGCTGGCAAGTAACTAAAGACTCATCACACATATTTCCATGAGACAGAGATAAGTCACTGGAGTGATGCATACAGCTCCAGTGAAATGGGCCTTGCCTTGGCAAAGGTCTGCGCTCTCAGAGTGCCTGATGAATGAGAAACAATACACAGTGTTAGATAGCAACACACATGCTATTTTCGATGCACGGAGGGAGCGGCACCATGTTGAAATGACCTCTATCAGATTATAACTAATGCAGTAACAGTAAACAGTAGCATGGAAATAATACGTCTGGATGATTGTTGTAGTACCAGTGATTTATGAATCGTGTCGCATGTGTGTTCCCCTGCAGGACGACCCATGCGAAGGCCAAGTCCGATGGGGCTGATCAGGCTGCACAGGCCTCCAACAGTGAGTCCAGCATCGCCAGACTGGTGGCCAAAGAGCTCTCCCCTTCCTTCTACCAGCCAGGTCAGTGCCCTTCTTTCCCAGTTGGCTTGAATGCGTCACTAAATGCAGAGTCAATACAAATATAACACACACACACACACACATATATATACATACAGTACAGGCCAAAAGTTTGGACACCCCTTCTCATTCAGTGCGTTTCCTTTTTATTTTCATGACTATTTACATTGTAGATTCTCACTGAAGGCATCAAAACTATGAATGAACACATATGGAATTATGTACTTAACAAAAAAAGTGTGAAATAACTGAAAACATGTCTTATATTTTAGATTCTTCAAAGTAGCCACCCTTTGCTCTTTTATTAATAAGGGAAACAATTACACTAATTAACCCTGACAACAGCACACCTGTGAAGTGAAAACCATTCCAGGTGACTACCTCATGAAGCTCATTGAGAGAACACCAAGGGTTTGCAGAGTTATCAAAAAAGCAAAGGGTGGCTACTTTGAAGAATCTAATATATATATATATATATATATATATATATATATATATATATATATATATATATATATATATATATATATACACACAGTGATTAAAGTGAAAAAAATAATTTTCAGGCCAAGTCATAAGCTGTTCACATCTACCTATACA
Source organism: Perca flavescens (assembly GCF_004354835.1). Classification (NCBI taxonomy): domain Eukaryota; kingdom Metazoa; phylum Chordata; class Actinopteri; order Perciformes; family Percidae; genus Perca; species Perca flavescens. The sequence continues at coordinate 7,508,910 of NC_041337.1, forward strand.
GATAGCACCCCTTTTGCAATCGCACCCTATTGGTTTTTAATGTAAAACAAGTTACAAACAGCAAAGTAAAGGGAGTATAGCAAGTTTTCTTTCCCTGATGAACAAAACAATATTTCAGAACCAACCCACCACTAACCACGCTGTTCTTTTCTACTGCAGAAATCTTATTGTAGAAAGGCTTCACCTCTTATTTAATTACTTCAGGCCAAAATTGTTTAAAGGGAGATATTCTTTTTTATTGTTAATATGCAACAAACACAATTGTTTTGGAGCAAACCACGCAAAAGCATACCCCTGGCGTTTTCATCTTTCTACACCATGAGCTGTATGGCTTGCCATTCCCATCTCCATTTATTTTTCACTTTTTTATCGATTTCAGACACGTCTGTGCTTTCCACTAGCAACAACGCACCCATGACGGCTAACAGCTAGTGGCACACAAATCATAATGCAAGGAAACTGGTTCCGGGTTTTGTGCTATAAATTAATAATATAACTAAGTTATAAGTTGACTAGTTTAATTGCATGGTTATTTTATGTCAACATACATTCATAACCCGTTGTTATAAGTGAAACCAAAATAGCCTTAATTAGCTGTCTGTGCGTCGACAGCACAAACACGATTGACCCTCTTACAAAACGGTTCGCGATAATGACAAAGTCTATTGCATAATTGTATCATTATTATCATTATTATTATTATTATTATGATTTCATGTTAACACGCTCAGTCAAAACATTCCGTCGCGAATTGTGAAAGATTGTGGACATGTCTTATCAGACGGGACAATAAATTGCATTCGGTACGAAATAGTGCATCGCTTAACACATGACGTTAGTCGCATTGATTAAAAACTGTAACAATAATAGGCTACATGCATTGGGTGGCATAGCATCTGTTCAAGCCATAGGTGGCACCCAAATGAATGACCTCCCCTTCGAAAGGAAATCATATACATTAATGCACGTAAAGAACCTAGCTTAAACTTATCTCCCTCGCACATAGAGCTCACAATCGATCATATCCCAAAAAGTTCAACAGATTGGCCTACCTTATCAGCTGTCTCAATGATAATAATAATCCAAAAACTTTTAAACCGTTCTTTAGTCCTACAGACGTTTGTTTTTTTAAGCAAACGGGCTAATGACACGACGAAACTCATGACTAACGCATCTTGAGCTGTCAATGATTGAGACACAGGAAATTCTCAAAAACACTATAAGGTCTGTAAACATTAAACATTACAAAATGTACATTCATTCAACGGACCTAATATTTGTGGCCTATTTTTTGCTTTACAAAAATAAAAATAAAAAGTGATACATTGGATCTGCATCGATCTCAGATATGGCATTTCTAAAAATCAAATTGACAGAAATCCGTAGAACTTTAATCCCTGTATACACTACCGGTCAAAAGTTTGGGGTCACTTAGAAATTTCCATTCCACTCCATTACAGACAGAATACCAGCTGAGATCAGTTGCATTGTTTTTTTTAACCAGGGCAGCAGTTTTCAGATGACATGATGTGCTTACGTAATTGCAAAACTGTTGTCGACTGTTGTAGAAAGAAGTGGCTGATCTTTAATGCAATATATACATTGCCCATTATCAGCAACCATTCATCCAATGTTCCAAAGGCACATTATGTTTACTAATCTGATATTATTTTAAAAGGCTAACTGAGAAAATATTGGAGTACCCTTTTCCAATTATGTAAGCACATAATTGTAAGTAATCTGAAAACTGCTGCCCTGGTTAAAAAAACAACGCAACTGATCTCAGCTGGTATTCTGTCTGGAATGGATTGGAATGGAAATTGACCCCAAACTTTTGACCGGTTGTGTATATGTGTGTGTATTGTTCAGCTGGAGCAAAGTATGTAGGTATGACATTAACATTTCAATTTACTTACTGAGGAAAAACAGCAAGTATAACTGATCATACATGATAGCCATGCACAGTGGTGGGATGTAACTGTACATTTACAAGTACTGTACTTAAGTGCAATTTTGAGGTACTTTTTGAGGTGTTTCAATTGTCTGCTTCTTTATACTTCTACTTCACTGCATGGCAAAAGGAAATGATTTCCTCCTCTACATTTACTTGTACTTAATACGTTACAGATTCAGTTTAAGAATACAAAATATAATCAACAAATACATTATGAACATACATTATGGATTAAGATAAGACTTTATTGACCCCTTAGTGAAATTCACAAGCTAGTAAAGTATATATAGTTTTTTTTTTTTAAATAAGCCCCACCAAGTGACAAACATACACATTAATGCGTAAATAAGTATAATACAGCAATATCATATATTCTGAAATGAGACATTCTGAATAGTTTGTACTTTTACTTTCTGTACTGTAAGTATATTTTGATGCTAATAGTAACATTTTGAATGCAGGACTTTTACTTCAGCAGATCCTTGGCTGAGTCTCACCGCAAGGGTAGTTGCATTTGAATGTCTAAAAAAGGAACATCTTGTTAGGTCGAAGCGATCGTATCAGTTTCATTGCGCGTCTGGCTTCTACACTTCTACACACAAAAGCACAGCAGCCATTTAGGAGCCTCCTGCTATTTTTCTCTTGGCGTTCTCCCTCAGCAGAGAGCGTTAGGGAATCAGAAAGTCATCCAGCTTTGTGAGTGGCTTCACAAATTCTCTCGGACTAAAACTAGAAATAGACGAAGCCTGGCCGAGTCCTGCTGTGCATTCTTTCATGAAAGATCTCTCACTAAGGAGACAACAACACAGACGTACAGTGTCAGCGTGTGCACCATCTGGTTTATTTGTACTGCGGAAAACAAAAATGTAGCCTCACAATTTAAAGGATAGGCCGGTGTAGTATTATCTGTGCCATAGTGCTCCATTGTTGTCCATTAAATAAACTTGGGCAATTATTTAGTCTTTTTTTTTTTTTAAATCAAAGTCTATATTTGTGACCTGTTTTTACGTCTTCAGTAGAAACAAATTGGCATACTATAATGCATTGTTGCTTTTGGTCTATTCAAGGGATTTGTTGACAATAGCCTTTCATATTTCACTTTTACTTTGACATAAACATTTTTACTCTTAAAGGTCCTATGACATGCTGCTTTTTGGATGCTTGATATGTCCCCTAATACTGTATCTGAAGTCTCTTTTATATAGACCTTAGTGGTCCCCTAATACTGTATCTGAAGTCTCTTTTATATAGACCTTAGTGGTCCCCTAATACTGTATCTGAAGTCTCTTTTATATAGACCTTAGTGGTCCCCTAATACTGTATCTGAAGTCTCTTTTATATAGACCTTAGTGGTCCCCTAATACTGTATCTGAAGTCTCTTTTATATAGACCTTAGTGGTCCCCTAATACTGTATCTGAAGTCTCTTTTATATAGACCTTAGTGGTCCCCTAATACTGTATCTGAAGTCTCTTTCCCAAAATTCAGCCTTGGTGCAGAATTACAGCCACTAGAGCCAGTCCAACAATGAGCTTTCCTTAGGATGTACCATTTCTGTGTCTGTAGCTTTAAATGCTATTGAGGAAGAGAGGGGGGGGCAAAGTGGAGGGTGGGGGCGTGGCCTTGACCAACTGCCATGCTTCACTCGTTTGAAAGCCATGATGTCTCTCTCTTTCATGGGTGGGCCAAATTCTCTGGGCGGGCAAAGCAGAGAAAGGGGAGGTAACCTTGCTCCTTATGACCTCATAAGGAGAAGATTCCAGATTGGCCCATCTGAGCTTTCATTTTCTCAAAAGCAGAGCAGGATACCCAGGGCTCGGTTTACACCTATCACCATTTCTAGCCACTGGGGGACCATAGGCAGGCTGGGGGAACTCACATTAATGTTAAAAAACCTCATAAAGTGACATTTTCATGCCATGGGACCTTTAATGTTATATTTATATTCTTATAATATTATATAGTCAAGTGTTTTTCTTTGGTATTTCTTACACTTGTTTCTCTCTGAAGTGTTAGCAAAAGAACAACCAAAAATGTGCATTAAAGTTGATCATTATAAAGGGTAGCCACCTTTAACTCTTAACAGACTCAGTAGCTGCTTCCTTAATTAGACTGGGTTGAGGATAGCAGGGGATTATTAAGAAGTCAGTTTCTAAATAGATGTCCAGTAGTTATTTCCTATTGTAGTCAACTAATTAGTCTTGTAGGAGGAGAGAGAAAGGAGTGCTCCATGGTAACAGTTAACTAGGAAATAGATTTTTATATCAAATGTCACTTTGAACTTAACAAACAATGCTAATTTGACTGACTCATGTTTATCAAATGGCGATAAACCACATAGCCTACTCCCCAGTTTTATGAATGACCCTCATCTGCTGGTTGAACTGATCTCCCCCAGGTCCCGAGTATCTGAAGAAGAGAGTGTTACTGGAGGTCGGGGAGGGAAGTGAGCACATAGAGACTGTCATGCATGAGCCGCTGCTGGCCGAGGAGGAGCCCCTGCCCACGCCGCCCGAAAGCCCGCTCATGAATGAACTGGACAGCCTCATGCCCGGCTCGTCCCCAGCCCGCACCCCCTCCCCCAGCCCAGGCATCATCAGCAAGGAAGAGCCCAAACTCCTCAGTCCGGGAAGCTGGAATGAAGACAAAAGCATTAAAGGCGGGGGCAGTAAGGGTAGCAGTAAATCCAACAGCAGGCCCAACAGTCGCCCCACTACCCCGTCAACCTCCGCTCCTGCTCCTGCTCCTGCCTCGGCTGCACCCGAAGGCGCGGGGGCCCCGGGCAGTCGTGGCCCCTCTCGCACCCCCAGCCGTCAGAGCGTCAAGATAGAGCAGGGCTCGGACCTGGAGATCAAGCCCCTGCAGAAGTTTGACTCGGAGGTGAAAGCTCCGGATGTCCCGCCTGCGCCCGCTGCCCCTGTAAGGAATAGCCTCATCTCGCCAGATGAAGACGAAGTCGAAGAAGAAGAAGAAGAAGAAGCCCCGCGCCCCATCTCCAAAGTGTCTTCCAAAGCGGTCACCCCCGAGCCTAAAATCAACGAGGTCAAAACTGAAAGGGCTCCATCAGTCCGCCAACAAGCGCCGTCCGTCTCCGAGAACAAAGTGGAGTCCAGGGAGGTGAGCAGGCCGTCCAGCAAAGCGGAGGCAAAGCCGTTGCCAAAGCGGCAACCCAGCCCAGCTCCGTCCCCCAAACCAAGTCTTGAACCTAAAGCGGTACCAAAGCAAGTGGAAGACAAAGCCATTGTTGCCAAACCAGCCCCGAAAGTGGAGCCCAAAGCAGAAGCCAGACTGAAGGCCATGGTGTCGAGCCCGAGTCCCGAGGTGACTGCCGAGTCTTTGGAGCTGGAGGTAAGACAGTAATCATACACATCGACGCACATTTGACTATTTCTGGCGCGTAAGCAGCTACAGGCTATAAGGGCCGTCGGCAATGTCAGTCTGTCAGTCTGTCAGCCTGTCAGCCGGTCCACCGCTCTGGCCCTGAATAGCCCAACAACCATTCCACACGTTCATGTGATGTTTTCTAAAGACATTCAGGATCCTACTGACGTTTCCTCTAAGCGCCACCGGCAGGTTCACGTCGACAGTTTTTTCAATGTCGGATTGATTGGCATGAAATTTACAGACATTCATGTTCCCTTCAGGAGCAAATGGGGTAATCCCTATGTTCCCCAGTTCTATATTCCCTCAATATAACACATAAGATACACTTTCCATGTCTTCCTAGTGATTACAAAGATTTACAAATATCTATATACGTCTCTTGATATAAACTAACATTGTCGGAGATTGGTAAGGGTTATCGTCGCAGTTCATTGCTAAATCATGGACGTTTCAAATGCAGTTTGAATTGTAAAATCCATTCAGCCACTGTGAAGACATCAAGAAGTGTAACATCAGTAGGCTATAAGCTGCAGCTGGGTGACTTAAACATGTAAACATAAAAACCCATTGAAAGGTCTTCATGTGTCTTATTAAGAGGATATTGAGCTGGAGAACATAGAATACGCTCCCTGATCAAATACCTGCTAAGCTAATTGCATTCCTGTACACACTATTCAGAACCAATATCGATATACTTCTAAATCTGCCTCGTCCTGGGAGTGTTGTTTTGGATATGTCAAAAAATACCCTTTTTCATCTGAAAAACTACAAATACCACTGAGGAGAAAAACACTGGAAATCAGTAAGGATTAGCAAACGTAAGCATGCTAACAAGCTAAAGAAAGATGGCACATTGTATCTGTTAAACATCAGCATGTTAGCATCGTCCTTGGGAGCATGTTAGCATGCTGACATTAGCATTTAGCTCAAAGCACAGCTGTGCCGACGTACAACCTCACAGAGCCGCTAGCGTGGCTGTAGATTTTTTTCTTTTTTTTCACTTTTAGCCTTGTTTAGCTAAAACATTTAGCTTGACGTTATCAGAGCAGAGTATCGTCTAAAGCAGTGTTTCTCAAATGGGGGTACGCGTACCCCTAGGGGTACTTTGGAGGACTGTAGGGGGTACATGAGATATTTAACAAAATGTTTAATTAAATAGTTACAAGGCTATTGTCCAGAACATTTGTTCCTCTTTATGTAGACTTTTTTTTTTCCTACCAAAAATGTGACAAGTTTCTTGCTTTTTTCTTCTTATGTCACTATTTTTGAAGTTTTTGATACTATTTTGACCTATTCATTCCTTCCTTCCTTCCTTCTTTCTACCATCTTTTTCCAAGTTTTTGTCTTTTTTACAGTTTTTGTCTCCTTTTGTCATTAGCATTTAAATGTTTTTTTTTTTTTTCAGTTACAAGGCTGTTGTTCTAAAGTAAATCTATCGCTGACAGCGCTGTACTGTTCCCATTTATATACACTTTTTTTTCTACCGAAAATGATTAGCGCTGGTCAGGGGGTACTTGGCTTAAAGAAACAACTCAAACGGGGTACATTATTGAAAAAGGTTTGAGAACCACTGGACTAGAGCCATGAAGTCACCTTGTCCCTTGTCTCTAAAGACAGCACTTCATTATGACTTCTATATCCAGTCCTTCCAGAAAAATACAGAGTTTTTTTGTGATTGTTGATTATGCTGCACGTTTTCTTAAAAAATGCGTTGAAATATGCGGGGTATTTATGCAATTTTATGCGATGAAATTGCGGGAACTTGCAAAAACTGTGGTTTGGTGATTCCCATAGACAGTATATAATGGACCAATAGACCCCGTTGCTCTGGACGGAGACCAGTGAAGGCTATTAGAAGCACTTTTCCGGTGATGGCCAGCTTTACTGCACAGCCTCCAACTGAGAGAATGTGACGTGAGCAACGTGTCTGAAAGTTGTAAGTCTTCTGGTAGCTGTGCCAAGAGAAATCTCAATCATTCCCAATCTTACAGATACGGAGACTGTAGGTGTATGTAAGGAGATAACATGGGCACAGGCTAATTATTGATCACTAACATGCTAGTTAACATTAGTAATTAAACCTAAACATCTCATGTAAGTCGAAACTGCCTGCTTCTCCTGTACTATACGGTAATTCCTCTACTATGCGACAGTAAGTCACTTGGTTATGACACAATAGTTAGCCTATTTTTACAAAAGCGTCTGCTACGGAGCCATAACGTGAGGTACAAGGTAATGGAGCCTTTTATACATTGTCGTGTTTCTTTGGAACTAAACAACGGACAAATAGAGTCTTTAAACGCTTCAGATGTAAAGTTATTCGCAGTCAAGTGACGTAAAAAAAAAATGGCGGTCAGCGGAATGCTAACAGGAGGTGATGGCCAGTTAGCAACAAAATGGCGCCATGATGGCTCGAGTTCTGAAGCGAAGCTTACCCCCTTGGTGATTCCCCCAACACCCTGCTTTTCGATGACGTTCACGTCGCGTAATTACGTCACTTCATAACGTTCCCATGGCAACAGGGGAAAATGGCTGCTCTTGTGTGAAGCAAACGCAACATTTTTCAACTTTCTGCTAAGATATATATGTGGCTTTTTTGCACCGAAAAATGCGGGGATTATGAAATCATGCAAGCCCCGCATATTTTGCGCGTAAAATCGGCAATTTATGCGGCGAAAGTGCAGCGTATTTGAAAACATGCGGCCCCCGCATAAAATGCGGACATTGGCTGATTATGCATTGAATTATGCGATCGCATAATCGTGTTTTTCTGGAGGGACTGTATATCCATCTCTTTACGTGACATGCACTACATGTTGTCTCTCAATCCCAGCTTTATTCTTACAGGGCTCTAGTTATCACAGTGTTGTCCAAAATGGTCTCCAGAGAATGTATTTGAGGGATAAAGCCAACCATTTAAAACGACCATACCAGCAGAAATAGACTATCTGTCCAATCGGAGTTTTCTCTCGCACGACTAAAACAACTTTTGAACGTACAAATGTTCCACCAAAACGAGTTCCTTCCCGAGGCTGTTTTACAAGTGGCTCCGTGCGGAGCTTAGCGCCGCCCATGACGATGTGTGATTGGCTTTAAAGAAACGCCATTAAACCTGGGCACGTTTTTCTCCCATCCCCGGGATGCTGTGTGGACTAGGCGAGACCTTCTTCCGCAGCGCTGCGGAGGAAGAAGGTCTCGCTAGTCTGGTAAAGTGAGACTGCTGCCCTCATATCTCATATTTCTTCCTTTCTTTCAAAGGGCCCAAACACCATCATGATCTGCATGGTCATCCTGCTCAACATCGGGCTGGCCATTCTCTTCGTACACATTTTGTCATGAGACATTGTCCACCACCTCAGGTAATAAATAAACATGTCAAAACTTGCTGGGGGGAGGGGCGTGGGGGGGACTGAAAGGAGTCCATTAAAAGACAAGTTTTTTTTCCCCTTGCAGGTCACCGGCGGTGTTGGAGAGAGACAGCCTGCCTCCTCCTCCTCCTCCTCCTCCTCCTCCTCAGTTAGGACCAGAGATCAAAGATGACCGCCGAGGAGCCAAAGACGCCTCATGCAGACCGCCAACAACTCCTCTACAGGTTTTGGCCGGTGGGACTGTGTGAGGCTCTGTGAAGCTCCTCTCTTTCCAGAGGTTTGACAAACTGAAGGACACGAAACCTGATTCGGTACATCTGAATACGACGCCGTTTTGTATGTTAAAAGCCTTTTTAACCCAATCCTTAATTGGCGCACCAGCCGATTAGACAATCTCAGTAGGCAGTTACACTTTGTCACCAAAATGTGTTTGCATGACGAAGGAATGCTGATAACATATGCAGACGGAATATTCTCTCCACTATGCCTTCAACTTGATTGACGAGACACAAATTCAACCGCAGCGGAGTTAAGCGGTAAGAGATTTAGGCATTAGAACTGTTCCGGTCATTATTTTAATAATCTGCGATGTCCAGCGTGTGGTTAAAAAAACCTGAAGGTTCATTAAAGTAGGAGTCTGAAACCAAGTAAATACTGTTGAAATGCTGTAAGCCAACGCTACGTAAATAGCCAGTTTATCGTTTTCATCTTGTCGCTCTTCAGTCTCCAAAGAATCTAGAGTTACATTTTTGGCTAATAGCATTTGAGACTGTGGTGTACTACACTGTGAAACTTTCTATTTTCACTGGGATTTAATTACGCATTTTATTGTCATTCTGCTGCTTTGGTTTGTGGAGCTGCAAAACCAAATAGAGAAGGAAAATAGGAAGCTTACGAGTGTCACTGAGCTGTATGTTCCTGTGGCGGTTCTCATAACGGATGCGGTTTAGCACCCTGGTGGTTTTAAAACGAGAGGTGTGTATGTTTTGCGATAGAATGAACAGGCGGGGCAAAAAAAAACGAAAGCTTATTTAAAACAATCACGGTATGTTGTAGTAAAGGTTTCTCAATCTACGTATTTGTATTAATGCAACCGTAGCAGCAGGAGGCGGGCTGGGTGGTTTTGTGAGCTATCCATGTATGTTTCAGTGTAGAAAACTGTCCACTCTTGTTGCACACCGCGTTATATTCAGGGCCTGTTGTGCTTTAGAGCCACATACAACTTCAAATTTTTTTTTGTACGCATGAGGGCACTTTGTGTGTTATGTGTCTATATTTTTGTACCGTTCTGAAGTGCACATCTTTTCAGCATTCACCGTATTCTGTTGTAGGATTTTTGTCAGAGGCAAATATGCAACCCTAAAAAAATTTTTTTACCAAAAAGGAGTCAGATTACCTCGTCATTTTGTGAGATAGGGAAACCGATAAATGGTTCTTAACTCCAGGTCTTATTGAGAACAGCATTCTCCAGATGTGCAGTTTTAATATTTCTCCCTTGTTCGGTTTAGCCATTTAATAGGTGGCTTTTAAAAAAGGACAAAGGTTTTTAGCTGAAAAGGTTCTGCCTTTGCAAATGAACACAGTACTGGTTGTGCATTGTTTTTGTGCAAAAAAAAAAAAAAAAAAAAAAATTCTACAAAAAGTTAGTTTTAATAAATCTTATTTGGTAATACAGTTGAAACCAATAAGTTTATCCAAATGCATTAACAGAAGACATTTGTCAGATGAACTCAATCTGAGTGCAATAAAACTTCATAGTGTAATGTAGAAGCCATTTTGTTTGGACTGTTTGAGCATTTAATGAAATTAAATAACTGCTGAATTTCAAAAAAGGGAAGAAATGCATTTGTTTGTAGCCAAACCTATTCAAAACCGCAAAGCTGAAAATAAAACTTTTACAACTATTGTGATTGTGTGTTTTTGCCCAAGTATGTTGCTTCTCCCAATATTGGCTCTATAAGTTTATTCCAGGATTTTTTTTTTTTTTTTTTTTTTTTTAAGTATCATTCATTATCCAGTCTGGCAACAGCAGAACTAAGTATTTTTAAACACTTGTCTGCCAGCACAAGACCCCCACCCCCCTCCCCCCTCCCCCTCAGGCCACAGTGAATACCACACCCCATTTGAAACCAGACCGCATTCTTCTCACAAAGCAAAAATCACAGCTGGAATTAGTAAACGTGAGATCTGCAAATGGTATGCCAACATCTGATGCAGTTGAAGTAATTTAGTAGCCATTTACCTGCAACTATGTCAAATTTAGAGTTGTTTGCCATTGTCCATTCTGTTGAACACCACTGCCCCCAAGTGCCTGAAGTGCACTTTTTTTTTTTTTTTTTTAACCAAAGAGACTATCAGATGAACCTCCATTTTATACAGACTAGTCATGTTAACTTTTAACAGTGAGTGTATTAAGGAGAACAATCAATAACTTTGGTCGGTAAAACTTTATTCTTTTCACATTGATAAAAAGGCACCGATCAGAGATCAATAAAGGGGAATGTATGCCTATTTAATACTCCTCTCCTTCATCATCCTCATCTCCCACACTATCAGCTCCAACCTCCTCGTAATCCTTCTCCAGAGCTGCCATGTCCTCTCTGGCCTCAGAGAACTCTCCCTCCTCCATCCCCTCACCCACATACCAGTGAACAAAGGCGCGCTTAGCGTACATCAGATCAAACTTGTGGTCAAGCCGAGCCCAGGCCTCTGCAATAGCAGTGGTGTTGCTCAGCATGCACACAGCCCTCTGGACCTTGGCCAGGTCTCCACCAGGAACTACAGTGGGTGGCTGGTAGTTGATGCCCACCTTGAAACCAGTGGGGCACCAGTCCACAAACTGGATGGAACGTTTGGTTTTGATGCTGGCAATGGCAGCGTTTACATCTTTGGGCACCACATCACCACGATACAAAAGGCAGCAGGCCATGTATTTGCCGTGGCGAGGGTCACATTTTACCAACTGGTTGGCTGGTTCAAAGCAAGCGTTGGTGATTTGAGACACCGTTATCTGCTCATGGTAAGCCTTCTCAGCAGAGACGACAGGGGCATAGGTGGCCAGGGGGAAGTGGATACGGGGATATGGCACCAAGTTGGTCTGGAACTCTGTCAGATCAACATTGAGGGCACCATCGAAACGAAGGGAGGCAGTGATGGAAGACACTATCTGGCTGATCAACCTGTTGAGGTTGGTGTAAGAAGGACGCTCGATATCGAGGTTCCTACGGCAGATATCGTAGATGGCCTCGTTGTCCACCATGAAGGCACAGTCAGAGTGCTCCAGGGTGGTGTGGGTGCACAGGATGGAGTTGTAGGGCTCCACCACAGCGGTGGACACCTGGGGAGCTGGGTAGACCGAAAACTCCAGCTTGGACTTCTTGCCGTAGTCGACAGACAGACGCTCCATCAGCAGGGAGGTGAAACCAGAGCCGGTGCCACCCCCGAAGCTGTGGAAAACCAGGAAGCCCTGAAGGCCGGTGCACTGGTCTGACTGAGGACATAGAGGGACAGACACTGTTAATTGATTACCTACATTGCACTTTTTTTTAAAAAATACAGTGAACTTTGGCAGGCCATCCTCTCATTTCAAAAACACTGTACAGCTCTTTTCATTTTAATAACATTACCTACTTGCAATAAGCCTAATCCATTTAATGTAATATTCTAGAGCAAAATGTAAAGTGAACTTCTAATCTGAATATACCCACCAGTTTACGGATCCGATCCAGCACCACGTCGATGATCTCTTTACCGATGGTGTAGTGTCCACGGGCGTAGTTGTTGGCAGCATCCTCCTTGCCGGTGATCAGCTGCTCAGGGTGGAACAGCTGGCGGTAAGTCCCAGTGCGCACCTCATCTGAAAGGAATAGTCATAAATTAGAGGGTTTGACGGATAGTGGATTTAAAGAAAAAAGAAGGGGAGCCAGAGGTGATGACACTTACCGATGACAGTGGGCTCCAGGTCGACAAAAACAGCTCTGGGGACGTGTTTTCCAGCTCCAGTCTCACTGAAGAAGGTGTTGAAGGAATCGTCTCCTCCTCCACGAGTCTTGTCACTGGGCATCTGTCCGTCTGGCTGGATGCCATGTTCCAGGCAGTAAAGCTCCCAGCAGGCATTGCCGATCTGGACACCAGCCTGACCAACGTGCACTGAGATACACTCACGCTGTGGAAAGAAAAGTAATGCTGGGAATCTCTTTAAAATAGACTAGAGCGCACTAGAGCTAATGCAAGGATTTAAATAAGCAATAGGCTCTTTTGTAAAGAACCAGCTACCAAAACATCATGCCTAAATAGTCACCTGATGCAGTCATTTACCCTCTATGCCCTTAAAGCCAGAAACGGCTCAAACTTGTGACGTCATCAAGTATAAAGTCTGGAGCTGCTCAATAGAGAGTAAAGGATATACTGATTTTACCCAAATTAGCTTTATTCTATTGTAGTGTTTCTCAGTTGTGACTCCAAATATGTACCCCTACAAATTAAATCAATAGTTTCATTCCCCTGAGTAGGTTTACATGCACACCAATATTCCACTATACAATATTCTTTGCGACGGGTCATGTTACCAGCATATTCCGTTTTAATATTCAGAATATTAATTCTCATTAGCCATGTAAACGACTTAGTCAGAGTACAGTTAAGTTCGGAATAAGGGCAAGACCCCGAATATTGTATGCCATGTAAATTTAGGTCATCTATAACCTCTTTCCCAATCCATTGTCCATCGAGCAATTCCAGACTTATAACGTTACTTAATAGCATACATTCGAATTTTAGCGCTCTAGTTTTTGATTAATTTATGAGTGTAGTAAGGGTACTATTAATATTTGACAGTCTTAGACATAAGAATATAATGTAAGAATTTATAAATAAAAAAAAGAAAAAAAAAAGGGCGTTGTTCCCTTTTAACAAAGAAAACAAATTTAACATTTTCCCATCAGAGTTTTGTGACGAACAAGCTAAACTCTGCTGTAGTTCGAGATTTTAAAACAAATAAAAAAGAAAATAGTAACGTTAAGCATTTACAACGTTAAAGATTCATATAAAAAGCCCAATTAGGCTTTTAGTGAATCGGTTTTGTTTGAAACGCCTGTGGTTGCAGTTTCATAGAGGCCAGGCCTCCTAAAACAGGCGGTAAAAGAGGAATGTTTCAGGATGAAAAGCCCATTGACCGAACACTAAACTGGGTCAATGTGCAAACAGGAGAGCTAACACCGGAAACTGGAAGCTATGACTGAACTTGTGGACTGCGGCCTGTCGAGTTACATTTAATTTACCAACATTACAGTTAAAACGACCTACTGACGACGACAATTGGTAACCGTCCTACACCTTAATGGTTTTCTTTACACGTAGGCAGTTGAGGTTTCTTAGTTAAAATGATAAGTATGTGAAACTAGGCTGCCGCGTGGTGACGCACATTCATATCGCTGAATTTACATAAAACGAAACACGTAAAAGGCAAAGAAACACTATTTCTATACTCACCATGATTATTGAAGCTGTGTGTTCTGTAGTAGTCAAGATAAAGCAGAGGAAAAAGGCAAAGTTAGCTCTCACACACAGGCCTTTATGAGTCCAGTGTAAGAAGTAACTGACGTTTGTTCCTAGGCGGGGTTATTTATACTCTCTTACCCGGCGGAAAAGTGCTGCTGAATCCTATTGGTCGGAAGTCACGTGAGTCCGCTTCCCATTGGTTAAAAGGAAAAAGTCAAAGGCGCCACGAGCTCTGCGGGAAAATGAGGGGCACTCATCGATGAGAGCTGCGTAGGCATGTGTGCGTAGCTGCTAGCCATTGGCGCTAGCTTAGCAAAGATGCTCTGTGTAACTGCGCGGACTAGGGCTCATTCATTCACTAGATCAGTCGGCCCGGCGGTGGAAGTGTACCTTAAATGGCCCATTTGTGTGACGTTCTCCTGTGTTCTTTAATCCCCCAGAATGTAGCACAAGTAGACTTTATATTTCACAATTGTTTTCCGTCAGAATATTTACAGACATATCAGACCGCACCTAAAAGGCGGCATCATTTTACGGAGAAATAGAGGAGGATCCATTTTTATTTCTATCGGAGTGCTGGTGCTTGTTCCAGGAAACCGTCTGCTGTTGTTTCACAAACACTTGGGCAGTTAAGCGCTTGTGTTTCGTTTTTTTTTTTTACCCTAACCGGTTTTTAAATTTTTCTTGTGGCAGCGGTAGAGATAGGGATGTTTACAGTACGCCTGTACAGGCCTCTGACACCACGTCATGATTGGCCACCGCAGCGTGACGTCGGGTTGCGATCCTCCAAAGACTGATTGGATCAACTTTCGCCGCAGGGCACTGCCATGGATGTATTAAGAGAACGCGCCCTGCCCTTCATCCATGCACCGAGCGCTACGGTTATTTTTCTTTTTTTTTTTTTTTAAAGTGCTGTATTCATGGATGTATTGCATATGTTGTACCACTTCCTGTGTCGAAATGGTTCATGACTTTATGAAAGGTGCGTGGCTAAATTAACGGCCAACATTTTAATCGGAAGAGAAAAATATTGCTATGGGATAGCTAATCTTTTTATATAGGCTATTTGATATCCAAGATATTTCTTTGGCACCTGGTGGGTTTACTTTCCATCACATCCTCTCTCTCGGGTATACATTATGAAGCCACCAGAGGCCCCCATTTATTAAGAAAGAGAGAGAAAAAACAAACAAACACAAAAGGCTGGATCAAAAGCAGGAATTTAAGGATTTATAATACATTTGAGAACCTGCTACTCCTCTGTTTTAGGGTTCTTAACATTTAAATATTCCTTCATTCCCTTTAAATCTCAGCATATTGGTAAATGTTGAATTTATTCACCCTCAAATCCTGACATTTTTTTTGATACCATGTAGGCAACCTCACCAGTGTCCTTCTCTACATCTGTACCTGTGTGTCCGTATTGATTCACTGATTATTTATACAATCCTCATCTATATACAATAAACCACCTTTCTATACAAATTATATGGCTAAACTTGCACCAGGTACTATTATTCTTTCATTCATTTAGTTCAGTTTCTAGTTATACATTGTGCATTTGTGACTTGCTGTTAATACCCATGGAGATTTAAAAAGTACTTTATCCAATCTATTTCCATCAGGCATCACGTGAGCAAAGCCAAAGCAAAAATGTTTTTGCACATCCCAAGATCAAACCTCTAACATATTAGTTGACATTGTACTTTTACGTAAGTTGCCTATAATAACCAAGGGCTAACAGTGGGTGAACATTTTAAGAATCAGAATCTGCTTTATTGGCCAGGTTTGTGCAAACAAACAAGGAATTTGACTCCGGTTAATATTTGCTCTCAAAGTACAACACTCACTTAACCTATAAAGAATAAAAACAGAGGATGGTGAGAAATATAAAAAATACTGTTAAGTATACAGTATAAAAATACAGTAGAATTTAGAAATTTCCAAAAGAAATATACAATAACAATTGAAGAGAGGGAATATCTGTATGGTCTGATATTTAAGATTAGAATATAAATATAGTGCAATAGTGCAGTATTTGTGATTTTTAAAGTATGTATGGATATCATACAGACTTATATGAAATCATGCAGGTTAGGGTTACTATAACTGACTAGATGGGAAGAGGTTTGATCTTGGGATTCTGCTCACATGATGCCTGATGACAATGGTTGAATAAAGTACTTTTTAAAATCTCCATGGGTAATTATAGCAACCAAGTCACAAATACAAACTATACCTCTGAACTGAACTAAATGTAAAAAAAAAATGGTATGTGTCGTGAACAGTGCAACTCTAGTATACAGTATACTTGTATGTACAGTACGTCAAAGACCATCAGCACCAGTTTCCCCTCAAGGCTGTCCCTTTCCCCTCTACTCTTCTCCCTGTACACCAACAGCTGCACCTCCAGTCACCAGTCCATCAAGCTCCTGAAGTTTGTGGACGACCCCACCCTAATTGGACTCATCTCTGGTGGGGATGAGTCCACCTACTTGACCATCTGGCGACGTCGTGCAGTCAGAACAACTTGAAGCTTAATCCTCTGAAGACAGTTGGAGATGGTTGTGGATTTCCGGGAAAGTATGCAGCCCCACCCGCCCACCATCACCCTGGGTGACTCCTTTCACTTCCTGGGCTCTATCTCCTCATCTCCCGGGACCTCGAGTGGGGGCTGAACGTCAGCTCTCTCATCAAAAAAAGCAAAACACAGGCTGTACTTCCTGCGGCAGCTGATGGAGTTCAACCTGTTCAACCCGCCGAAGACAATGACGGTGCACTTTTTTTACGCTGCCGTCATTGAGTCCATCCTCACCTGCTCCGTCACCATCTGGTATGCCGCTGCCACTGCCAAGGACAATGGCAGATTGCAGTGTATCATCAGCTCATCTCACAAACTATTTGAACCCCTCCCCTCTGGCTGGAGGTTGTGGTCCATCAGGCTCAAAGTCATTTCTTGGATATTAAATGCAATATACTATTAAGATTAAAACATTGCTTTGTGATTCAAAATTCAATGTTTTATTTTCTTCCAGTTAAAAGACTCTTAAGAAAAGCTAATGTGAATTAAAATTTACACACTGGATTGTCATTTAACAAAGGAATCCCTCAGTCTAAATTTAATCGCACAAAAATTGCACAAAGCTATGCAACCATATTATTTTATATTAACGCAAGTGTTTGAAGGTTATTTAGCTCTCTATAATCTGAATGCATGTCAGAAATTTCATTTCATATGTCACAGAGGAACGGCATAAGATTACAGATGGTAAAGGAAAGTATAGCAGAGAAGGGAACTCCAATAGGTCACATGATAAGTCCTCACAGATGTGTGAGGTAAGGTGCAGTATGAAAAACAGTACAAGAAGGCCTGTTATTTTTCCAGATTTATTTACAGTTTAAACCAGAAAACCAGAAAAGAACCATTTAAATAGCTTTTTACAACTACAGTGAGCATGACCATGACCATGTTGAAGTCTTCTTGGGCAAGACTCCCGATGCTGCCCCATCGTGTGAATGTGTTTGGAAGTCGCTTTGGATAAAAGCGTCAGTTACATGAAATGTAATGTACGGTTGTAATATTTAGAACTTAAACACAAGTTTACACATCTAAAACAAATGCAATATATTGTGTCCCGTGTATTGTTCAGGACTTACATTTTTGAGTTAGATTAATTTATGTGGTATGCCCTACTCCTCTCCTTCATCCTCTCCCTCACCCTCAATAGAGTCGACTCCAACCTCCTCATAATCCTTCTCCAGAGCTGCCATGTCCTCTCTGGCCTCAGAGAACTCTCCCTCCTCCATCCCCTCACCCACATACCAGTGAACAAAGGCGCGCTTAGCGTACATCAGATCGAACTTGTGGTCAAGCCGAGCCCAGGCCTCTGCAATAGCAGTGGTGTTGCTCAGCATGCACACAGCCCTCTGGACCTTGGCCAGGTCTCCACCAGGAACTACAGTGGGCGGCTGGTAGTTGATGCCCACCTTGAAACCAGTGGGGCACCAGTCCACAAACTGGATGGAGCGCTTGGTTTTAATGGTGGCGATGGCAGCGTTTACATCTTTGGGCACCACATCACCACGATACAAAAGGCAGCAGGCCATGTATTTGCCGTGGCGAGGGTCACATTTTACCAACTGATTGGCTGGTTCAAAGCAAGCGTTGGTGATTTCTGCCACCGTTAATTGCTCATGGTAAGCTTTTGCAGCAGAGATGACAGGGGCATAGGTGGCCAGGGGGAAGTGGATACGGGGATATGGCACCAAGTTGGTCTGGAACTCTGTCAGATCAACATTGAGGGCACCGTCGAAACGAAGGGAGGCAGTGATGGAGGACACTATCTGGCTGATCAACCTGTTGAGGTTGGTGTAAGAAGGACGCTCGATATCGAGGTTCCTACGGCAGATATCGTAGATGGCCTCATTGTCCACCATGAAGGCACAGTCAGAGTGCTCCAGGGTGGTGTGGGTGGTCAGGATGGAGTTGTAGGGCTCTACCACAGCGGTGGACACCTGGGGAGCTGGGTAGATGGAGAACTCCAGCTTGGACTTCTTGCCGTAGTCGACAGACAGACGCTCCATCAGCAGGGAGGTGAAACCAGAGCCGGTGCCACCCCCGAAGCTGTGGAAAACCAGGAAGCCCTGAAGGCCGGTGCACTGGTCCGACTAAGGACAGAGAGGGACAGACAGTGAGATACAGTTATGCCATTTAATTGAACCCTTGTGTGGTCACGTTCTGTATACTCCCCTTGTCTTCCGAGTCAAAAATTACCCGTCTTCACTTAAGCCCTAAAATGTGTTTTGAATACCAACATTTTTTTGGATGAAGAAACAACCTGTAAGAGATCACAAGGTGTGTGAATATCTGAGTTTTCCCTCTTCACAGTGCAGAAAGACTGCATTTATTCAGTGGAGACACAACTTGTTTGTATTAGAACACAGCTGTCTTATTGCTTTTCTTCACTAGAGTGGTGATTTATTTTTGATATTATTATTATTTTTTTAAGTTACTGCATATGCATGTGGTAAACAATATTTTTTTATCAAGACATAGGCCCAGTCCTTTTTTATCTTTGCATCTCAAAGACCAGCCTCGCCTCATGACCTATAAACACCTGCTAAGATTAGCAGCCCTATGTAGGCACGCAGGTAAATCTTATCCTCCATCCACACATAAACTCAATTGCTGTGTGTGTGTGTGTGTGTGTGTGTGTGTGTGCGTGTATGCATTTTGTATGTATTTTGTAGTGTAGTCTGTGACTGTAAATTTAATGGGCTCATTAGGAAAAGGCATCAAAGTTGAAAAAAAGATTATTTAGGGAGTTTTCTCTGCTGTTAAACACAGTGGCAACACAAGGGTTAAAATTAAGGAATGGATCCCTCCTGATATCAAGCTACCCACCAGTTTGCGGATCCGGTCCAGCACCAGGTCGATGATCTCTTTGCCGATGGTGTAGTGTCCACGGGCGTAGTTGTTGGCAGCATCCTCCTTGCCGGTGATCAGCTGCTCAGGGTGGAACAGCTGGCGGTAGGTCCCAGTGCGCACCTCATCTGAAGAGACAAAAAAACTAAAATTTACACTTTCATTTGCCTAAAGAAATGTTCAGCCAGAGGTGATGACACTTACCGATGACAGTGGGCTCCAGGTCGACAAAAACAGCTCTGGGGACGTGTTTTCCAGCTCCAGTCTCACTGAAGAAGGTGTTGAAGGAATCGTCTCCTCCTCCG
Source organism: Perca flavescens (assembly GCF_004354835.1). Taxonomy (NCBI): domain Eukaryota; kingdom Metazoa; phylum Chordata; class Actinopteri; order Perciformes; family Percidae; genus Perca; species Perca flavescens. The sequence continues at coordinate 7,528,843 of NC_041337.1, forward strand.
AGAGTCTTGTCACTGGGCATCTGTCCGTCCGGCTGGATGCCATGTTCCAGGCAGTAAAGCTCCCAGCAGGCATTGCCAATCTGGACACCAGCCTGACCAACGTGGATGGAGATACACTCGCGCTGGGATGCAGAGACAGAAGATTTGGATTACAGATTTGATTAAATCTCAAGCCTCGTACTTCTGAAGAGCTAAACTCAAATACATTTTGAGAACGATTTTGTCAGATGCCTTTTGTCAGATGCAAAAGATGCCTTTAAATGAGCTGCTAAATGGCAGTGCATCACAGGCCGTTTATTCATTCTCCCCATCCGGCATGAAAAGCCCTTACTATTGTTATTTTCGATGATAGCATGTCTGTCTGAGGTTCAGTCTATCATTTAGGAAAACATGTTCTGCTTCTCTCTGCTGCCACAGAAGACTATTGCATGCAGAATTACTGTGAGACAGAGAATAATCTAGGTCAGACATGTTACATGCGCTGTCTCTTTAAAAAGCCACATTCACATCCACAACAGGGAATATAAGTCAAATATTAATATTCATATTTCTTTACAGTAAATAGTAAACAGAGCTATTTATACTCTAGATATCATATCTGAATGATGAATAATTTAACATAAAATCATCTTCTGAACAAGGTGCACACAAAAAATACATTAGTAACAACATTAGTGTGAAACTAGTCAAGCTGATTTAAAAGAGTTATGCAGTGAGAAGTCAAGGCTTGCAGTGCAGGAATACATTAGGCTATATTTCTATTAAACAATAAATTAATTTGTCTAACAGAAGCCATATTGACAATTAAACAATATCTAGCCATGATGCACTAGGCCTACAGTAAAGAGAACAGAGGGTGACGTCAGAGAAAACATATGAGCTATACCTCATTTACTCCCCTTCTCTTATATTCTCAAACAATAACCCTGGAAATAAAATTTATAAAATTGTACTTACCATGATGGCTCGTCGGTATTATGCAATGTAATGAGACAAGCCGGAGGAGTGTTCGTGTCTGACGGGGTGCGGTGTCTGAGGCTGCTCTAATGATGCACCACATTCACATACTCTTCTGCCTCGTGAGGAGAACAGGTGAAGTGCACAAAAAATTCCCAAAAAAAAAAACTCCTCCTCATTCTGCCGCAGTAACTGTTTCACACCCAGAACCAGAACAACAAGATAGGCCTACTGTAACTGAGACAGGAGGACTGTAGATGTGTTGATGATTTGGTTGATGGGTATGGTGTGGTGTTAAAACACACAAATGTTTGGCTGTGTCTGTGTCTTTATTTTGTAACTTGTACAGCATCGTTGGAACATCAACAAAGCATTTTTCAATGGAAATACATTTTTGAATCTCAACCGCTTTGTGTGGATTTTTTGAACAGTTTTATCGCGCTGTGTCATACAAAATTTGTAACCTGCAAAGAGGACCAAGTGCTCTCCAGGAGGTGATTTTTTTCTTCTTCTTCTTCCTAGGATAAAGACAGAGCGCATTTAAGTCCCGCCCCTACCAGAGGGAAAAGGAACTCTCCTTGTCAATTTTGTCTGCTAGCAAACATCCGAAAAATGCCCAAAGGTTCTTTGAAATCAGACACCAAAAACGGAAATAAGTTATTCGTTATTGATTGGAAAAGAAAATAGAAAAAAAAACGTGATTTAAATAATGTTTACGTTAGCTGCTCGTACAGCTTGAGCGGGGCTAGCTAACGTAAAAGTCAGCCATGTAACTTTAGCTATTGAAGCAATGTTAACGTTATTTAGCAGGACGTGCTTGGTATCAATGGATTCCTTAAATATTCTTGTTTCATATGATACCACATGTCTTCAACAGCTTTACAACTGAGCCTGCTAAAAGACAATAATGTCGGCAGAGATGGCCGACTTGTTTGAGCAGCGCTAAATAAGATTTCAGCCTGCCAAACCTACGGTGGCCGACAGGGGCAAACGCCTTGCAACTTAAGAAAACACATGCAAATAGACAAAACACAAGCAAATTAAGAAAACAACTTAATTAATTTGACAAAACATGTGCAGCATTCAGCAAACGCGCTGCAAATACACACAACCAAATACATAAATGCGCTGCAAATACACACAACACAACCAAATACATAAACGCGCTGCAAATAAAAAACGATGCAAAAAGAAAAGCACACAAACCCCAAAAACAAATGCAACAAAAAAACGCTGCATCCAGATTACACAACGGAAGTTCTCCAGGCCTCTAGGGGGAGCAGCTAAGTGGAACAGCTTGATTTTCGACCCCACAGGTAGAGAGCACTCTGCCTTTCTATTTGAGTTGGGTATGGCTGCATAGTAAAAAGAGAACTCATGTCTCATGCCCTCCCGTCCATAGACTGTATATTAAATTGCATCGCTTCTTTTTTCGGGGTTTTTGTGCGTTTCTTTTTGCATATTTTTTTATTTGCAGCGCATTTGTGTATTTGGTTGTGTAGTGTGTATTTGCAGCGCGTTTGCTGATTGCTGCACATGTGTTGTCAAATTATTTAAGTTGTTTTCTTAATTTGCTTGTGTTTTGTCTATTTGCATGTGTTTTCTTAAGTTGCAGGGCGTTTGCCCCTGTCGGCCACCGTACAAATCCATACAAAGACTAGGCAACCCCCATTATCCTTAATATGCCCCACTAAGTTAACGTTGCTTCAATAGGTAATGTTACAGGGCTGACTTTAACGTTAGCTAGGCCCACTGTTCAAGCTAACAATCAGCTAACATTAATGTTAGTAGCCTACGCTCCAAAAAGTAGCAAACTGTTAACTGGTGCCATAATAACACAAAGCATAATAACACAAAGCAAACTGCAAAGACACCACAACAATGGTGCTGAAAACATAGGGCCTAAATGTAATTTAAATGACGACAAAATCCTAATAATATCAGAGAAACGTCAAGCCGATTAATGCCTGAGAGCACAGTGAAGGCAAATTCTTATTTTTCTGTATAGTTTAACAGCAGTTGGCATCCATAAATCTTGCATTACCGCCATCTACTGAAAGCCAAAAAATAATCTTGCAAGGCAAACTTGGCAAATGATTAGATAGTTGTTGCCTGCTCTGGTGGAATTGGTTAGGTTTAGGCAAGAAGAGTTGGATTGGTTAGGGTAAGGGTAAGAATGTCATGGTAAGCCAATCAAAGGCAGAGTAGGGCAGGACATGCGTTCGCCATCATAGGAAAACAAAAAATCTTGCCCATAATAGTCAAAGGCAAATTCTCAAAAGATTCCACCCGATCAGTTGAGATTAACAAATACATTTCCATTGAAATTGATGTACAAATTATTATAAAGGAGTTATAAGTTAGAGGCACAGACACAGCCAAATGTTCACAGACACAAATCACGCTGTATTTATTTGTGCATTGTGTTTTCCAAGCTGCGAATACTTTCGGGACTGTTTTAACACCATACCTTTGGATGTGAAACACTGCGACAGAATGAGTAGCAGTTTTTATTTTTTGTGCGCAGTTCACCTGTTCTCCTCACGAGGCAGAGTATGTGATTGTGGTGCATCAGCAGATCAGCTTCAGACACCGCACCCCCTCAGACACGAACACTCCTCCGGCTTGTCTCATTACTTTGCATAATATCGACGAGCCATCATGGTAAGTACCATTTTACATAGCGGATCTTATTTCCAGGGGTCATTGTTTGAGAGTATGAGAGAAAGGGGAGTAGATGAGGGTTGCTCATATTTTTTTCTGACGTCACCCTCTGTTCTCATTACTCTAGTGCATCATGGCTGGATATCGTTTAATTGTCAATGCATTGCTTCTGTTAGACAAATGAAGATATTGTTGATTTGAAAGCTTAATACAAATGTTGCCTAATGTAGCCTATTCCTGCACTACAGGCCGACGCCTAATCCTCTCCCAGCACAAGTCTTTTAAATGAGCTTGACTACAGCACCGCACACAAATTGTTTCTAATTTGTCATCCTGATTTTTTCTCTTTTTGTAGCTTTCATATAAATATCTTTTTTTAGTGCACCTTGTTCAAAATATTAATTTATGTTAAGCTATTCATCCCACTGACACACCTTTTAAAATCAAATATATAGATGTCAAAGTATATCTAAATAGGCCTATAAAATATATGTTTACTATTTACTGTAAAGAAAAATGAATATTAATAGGAGACATTACATATATGATTATTATATCGGTGGATGATGTGAATGTGGCTTTTTAAAGAGACAGTGTATGCAACATGTCTGACCTAGATTAGCCTCCCACTCACGGTAATTCTGCATGCAATAGTCTTCTGTGGCAGCAGAGAGAAGCAGAAAATGATTTTTTCTAAATGATAGACTGAACCTCAGACAGACATGCTAACATAGAAAATAACAATAGTAAGGGCTTTTCGTGCAGGATGGGGAGAATTAATTTAAGTCGGCCATTTTGCAGTTAGGGCATCTTTGCATCTGACAAAAGTCATCTGAAAAAATCTTTCTCAAAATGGATTTGATTTTAGCTCTTCCGCCCTTCAGAAATACGAGGCTTGAGATTTCATCAAATCTGTAATCCAAATCTTCTGTCTCTGCATCCCAGCGCGAGTGTATATCCATCCACGTTGGTCAGGCTGGTGTCCAGATTGGCAATGCCTGCTGGGAGCTTTACTGCCTGGAACATGGCATCCAGCCGGACGGACAGATGCCCAGTGACAAGACTTGCGGAGGAGGAGACGATTCCTTCAACACCTTCTTCAGTGAGACTGGAGCTGGAAAACACGTCCCCAGAGCTGTTTTTGTCGACCTGGAGCCCACTGTCATCGGTAAGTGTCATCACCTCTGGCTGAACATTTCTTTAGGCAAATGAAAGTGTAAATTTTAGTTTTTTTGTCTCTTCAGATGAGGTGCGCACTGGGACCTACCGCCAGCTGTTCCACCCTGAGCAGCTGATCACCGGCAAGGAGGATGCTGCCAACAACTACGCCCGTGGACACTACACCATCGGCAAAGAGATCATCGACATAGTGCTGGACCGGATCCGCAAACTGGTGGGTAACTTGATATCAAGAGGGATCCACTGATATATAATTTTGCTCTAAATTTCAAGTGACATGACTGTGTCTCCCTGTCTGTCCTCAGTCAGACCAGTGCACCGGCCTTCAGGGCTTCCTGGTTTTCCACAGCTTCGGGGGTGGCACCGGCTCTGGTTTCACCTCCCTGCTGATGGAGCGTCTGTCTGTCGACTACGGCAAGAAGTCCAAGCTGGAGTTCTCCATCTACCCAGCTCCCCAGGTGTCCACCGCTGTGGTGGAGCCCTACAACTCCATCCTGACCACCCACACCACCCTGGAGCACTCTGACTGTGCCTTCATGGTGGACAACGAGGCCATCTACGATATCTGCCGTAGGAACCTCGATATCGAGCGTCCTTCTTACACCAACCTCAACAGGTTGATCAGCCAGATAGTGTCCTCCATCACTGCCTCCCTTCGTTTCGACGGTGCCCTCAATGTTGATCTGACAGAGTTCCAGACCAACTTGGTGCCATATCCCCGTATCCACTTCCCCCTGGCCACCTATGCCCCTGTCATCTCTGCTGAGAAGGCTTACCATGAGCAATTAACGGTGGCAGAAATCACCAACGCCTGCTTTGAACCAGCCAACCAGATGGTTAAATGTGACCCTCGCCACGGCAAATACATGGCCTGCTGCCTTTTGTATCGTGGTGATGTGGTGCCCAAAGATGTAAACGCTGCCATTGCCACCATTAAAACCAAGCGCTCCATCCAGTTTGTGGACTGGTGCCCCACTGGTTTCAAGGTGGGCATCAACTACCAGCCACCCACTGTAGTTCCTGGTGGAGACCTGGCCAAGGTCCAGAGGGCTGTGTGCATGCTGAGCAACACCACTGCTATTGCAGAGGCCTGGGCTCGGCTTGACCACAAGTTTGATCTGATGTCGCGCTAAGCGCCTTTGTTCACTGGTATGTGGGTGAGGGGATGGAGGAGGGAGAGTTCTCTGAGGCCAGAGAGGACATGGCAGCTCTGGAGAAGGATTACGAGGAGGTTGGAGTCGACTCTATTGAGGGGGAGGGAGAGGAGGAAGGAGAGGAGTAGGGCATACTTACTAATAAGTTGATCCAGCTTAAAAGTGTCATTCCTGAACAGTAAACAGGAGCACAACATATTGCATTTGTTTTAAGATTTGTAACCTTGTGTTTGACTTCTAAATGTATCACTCTAGTTGTAAAAAAAATATTTTTTTGTTTTTGTTTTTGGTATTAATGGTTTACAAACTGTAAATAAATCTGAAAAAAAATGACAGGCCTTCTTGTATTGTTTTTCATACTGCACCTTACCTCACACGTGTTCAGATTATAGAGAGCCAAATAGCTGCCTAACACCCTTGTTAATATGAAACAATATGGTCACATAGCATGGGGCAATTTTGTGCGATCAAATTCAGACTGAAGCATTCTTTTGTTTTGAGGAACTGGTCACCAACAAAGGGACTCTAATGTATGTTTGTCAAGTTTCTCTTTAATACATATTTGGCTACCAGGGATTCAATTTTGTATAATTTAGTAAGAAACATAATGGTGTTGTTTGTAGTCCATCCCTTAATTTAGATTTGTTTAATTGTCTGCAATTTAAGATGAGAGATGAACATCTGTTTAACACAGTTTTGTTAAAGTGAAGTGATTAAAATATAAATTAAAAGAACTAAACGGAGACCTATGGTGGTAGTGCTGGGTGAGAAGAAAGGGTCAAAACCAGGTCAGAAAGGGTTGTGACTGCAACTGGCTTTTTTTTTTTTTAAATACCAATTCTTTATTGCGAAACAAGTGCAATGACAAACAACAATAGACATATTGGGGTTATAAATGGTAAAGTGTAACATGAAAAAAAGAATTTAGCAATTTTTCTTGTTGCAGATTTTACTTTTGTGAATTTAAAAATTGTGCTAAGATAATACAAATATGTATAATATAATACTGTTTTTGTTTTGAAATGCAGACATCATAAAACCCCCAAAAAACACATCTTTGTAGGCTACAATAATGAAAAATGAGCAGAAATGTTATAACAGATAAACATAACAAGTGGGTCTACAATGACAGCTCCAAAACAAGTATATGGTTGTTTCACGATCAAGTCCACAGAAAGAGCAATTCATATCAATGTCATTTTCTATCTGGTCTTTACAAATAAAGTTTTGCTGGTTAGCACCTTTGGAGAAGTTTGAAACAGACATCTCGAGGTTTGTGTGTGATAAATATCTTGGAGATAAGGTCCAAACAATGTTCCACTGGACATTTAACAATGACCCTTCCCTAGTAATGGGTTATGGGCTTGTGACAATGTCTTTCTGAAAGAGGGACCCAATCCTTCTGTTCCGGATTGAAGGGAAAATATGTTATAATACATCTTTTATTTTTACTTGCTAAATACCACATCTTTTGTGTTTTTAAGAGTGAACTCGATTAATATGTTGATGCCATAAAACATTCAAATTCACATTCAAATGCAACCTTTGTGACCTTGCAGGGCTGATTTTGGAGCATCTAGGACCGAAGATGGTGTTTTGATTTAGACTTTTGAATGAAAAGCTTTGCTGTTCTCTTTGCCGCGTCCTTGTGTTGTCAGTGTTGTAGTTTGTGTGTATGTGTATGTGTATGTCCTATCATATTGCCTTTAATGAAGTAATAGGCTATAATAAAAGAAAATGGCACACACTTCCTGTCTCCTATGTGTTTGGAAGTGTAGTGAACGTCACGTGGATGGATGAAAAGTTATATTTGGATAATGTATTCATATATTATTTTGCTAACATAACATATCAAAGTTAGATTATGTTAGCCATAGATAGAGAACAACTATATCACCATGATGTTAGCCAAAGATTCTCTGTTAGTTGCTTAGCTCATGCCAGATCTCGCGAGAGTTTGTTGCCGAGACTGAAACAGATCTCGAACAAAGTCCTGATTTGACCGTCTCGAAAATGGCATTTTTTGTGTCAGAATGTTCGGGAGATATACGGTGGGTGAAAAATTAGTACAATGTTTCCTTTGGTGACAACAGAGCGAAATAATCAGTCATAATCTGTGTTCACGTTCACTTCTTCCATCAGAATATACACTCAGGACCAACCGCCAGTCTCCCGTGGATTTCGGTCTCCCCAAGAGGCAGGTCAGGGTGAAACCGGGTGAAACCATGGGGTGAAACCCACGTGACAAGATACAGGATGACTTGCAAGTTGCGCAGTCTCGCCATTTTGCTCTCTGCAGTAGCCGTGCACCTGCAATGAACATCAATGTTTTTTCGTTTAACCAATAGGAAAGAGGCTCTTGTGACTCTCGTGACCCTCGACCAATCGGATTCAGCTGCTCTTACTTGCTTGCAAGGCGAGTATAAAACGCCCCGCCTTAAAAACCAGCGCTAGCGTCTCACACAGCCCTCCTAGAAGCGCAGTTGTGAGAGTAATCAGTCTCTTTATCCTTATTTCGAGCCCTTTAGAAGCAGCGTCAGGAAACATGGTGAGTATTGAATAACGGGATGTTTATCTTTTTAATTTAACCAGGCTCACAGCCCACAGTCACACGAACATTGTCTCGAATACAAATTATAATGTGAAGAGCAGTTAACGTTTTTATATGGCAATGTTACGTTTTTCTTGTGATTTTTTTTTTTAAATTTATTTTTATTATCAAGTGTAGTTAACGTTGTTGGTGTTATCTTTTCCATGGATAAAGCACAGCCTATAATTTAAATTTCGGTCGTACTTAACGGTACAGCTTTCTGTCTGTGCGGTATGGAAGCTCATTTCCGCCAACGTGATAAAAAAATAATCCTGTACCAGTCATTATAATGATGATCTTTCTCACAATAATGACTTAGTTCTGCAAAATAAATACTTGTAATGTCAAAAAAATGAGGAACTTTCACAAAATATTGAGAAACTTTCTCAGAATTTACTTGATAATTTAAAAAAATTTTAAACACTTTTTTTTAGATACTATTATATATTATATTATTTGAGATACAAAGTTATTATTTGGAGGTTTCTCATTATTTTGAGATGGTAAGTCATAATTTTGAGATACCGAGTCATTATTTTGAGATGGTAAGTCATAATTTTGAGATACCGAGTCATTATTTTGAGATACTATGTCAGTATTTTGAGATGCCAAGTCAACATTTTGAGATGCCAAGTCATTATTTTGAGATACTATGTCAGTATTTTGAGATACTATGTCAGTATTTTGAGATACTATGTCAGTATTTTGAGATACTATGTCATTATTTTGAGATGCCAAGTCATTATTTTGAGATACTATGTTAGTATTTTGAGATACTAAGTCAACATTTTGAGATGCCAAGTCATTATTTTGAGATACTATTTCAGTATTTTGAGATACTATGTCATTATTTTGAGATGCCAAGTCATTATTTTGAGATGCCAAGTCATTATTTTGAGATACTATGTCATTATTTTGAGATGCCAAGTCATTATTTTGAGATACTATGTCAGTATTTTGAGATAATGTATTATTATTTTGAGATGCCAAGTCAACGTCTTGAGATGCCAAGTCATTATTTTACATTATAAGTTATTGTTTTAAGGAAACTAAGTCATTCATTTTGGAAAATGCATTATTTTTTTAGATACTTCATTATTTTGAGATACTAAGTCATTATTTGAGTTTCTCATTATAATGACTTACAGAATTCTTTTTTCATTACATTGGTGGAAATGAGCTTCCATAGTTCAGTGTGCACATTGACCCATTTGGGGGACAAAAAGTAGTCTTGTCACAGTCCTGTGCTCTACCGCCTGGCAGCAACCCCACTTTAGTAATAAAATTAATGAATCAGACACTTAATCTGTTGTTCTGGTTTTAAAAGCTGCATGTATATGAAAAATATGACCACAGCTCTGTCTGGTTTTGGTAGACTTATGTCCCTCCACCAGGGATGCCAACTTTTCAATTTAGTTGGAGTTCCTTTACACTGACTCTCTTTTCAGCCATCTGAAGGGAGCAGATATCTGTTCCATCTGCAGTCTCTTAACTGGAGAGATGATGATGATGATGATGATGATGATGTCACTGTGAAGCCACAATTACGCACGGCAGATCCACTGGTTACATTGTGTGCAACCAGCATCAGACTGTTTTTAATATAACCATAGAGGCCCCTGTGCTTAATTATTCTACACAGTTTCTGCTGCACACTAACAGGCGTGGTGGAGAGAGACACATTGAAATCAGTTCACACAGCTCTACGAAAAATTGTGATCACTTAAAACTTGTCACTCTGTGTAAAACTCCCTCAGGGCCGTTCTTTCTGATCCCACCCTCACCCTGTGCCCATGTGCGCCTGGCCACGAAATTTCCAAAAAGGCACACTCCCAACGCACTTGACAGGGCGCCCGCGGTTTCCTCTGCTGCGCACAGAGCAGCAGCTGCTAACCATCGACTTGTGGAGGTAAAGAGACTTTGTCCAGAGAAGGTAGTACAGCCGATGATTCAGACAGGATGGACATCTGAAACATGATGCATCATTAATTACATTGAGTAAAACACCACACAGTAAGCGGTCATCAGCTCGTACTTGACTAGACTGTATATTTTTAAGAAATTTTCTTTTTCAGTTTTCAGCAGCAGCTGAGCTATTACTGATTCATTTTTCCTCAATCCTATGGATCATATTGTTTATCCTGAAGTCATATAATTTCCACACGTTTCAGATTTGACAGCTGTTCATTCTAAACATTTATATGCACATGCTTGATTTGTTTAGCGCATGTATCCAGTTATAGATAAGATATAGTTAAGTTATACATTTTAGATTTTCTCTGCGTGAGAAAATGGAGGTGTGGCGTGTGTCAGTTGCGTGAGTCTCACTATCAACGTGTGAGAGTTGGCAGCCCTGCCCTCCGCAGATATTTTGATATACAAGTCTAATTTTCATATTTTATGCATGGGTACTCTGCTATTTGGCTGAATAAACGAGACTGTAAATGTGCAGCATGTGTCGGGTGACTTGGTCATGATGTTGTGGTATCTGGTTCTTTACAAAGTCATTTTTTTCCCTCCTCCCTTTTGGACCCTTAGCTTTTTCGGTGTGACGATGATCTCAAGCATCGAATTAGACATGGTTGAAATGTATAGATGTCTGGCAATATTTAATGGTAAATGTTACAAATTTCTGTTTTCCTCCAGCGTGAGTGTATCTCAGTGCACGTTGGTCAGGCTGGTGTCCAAATTGGCAATGCCTGCTGGGAGCTTTACTGCCTGGAACATGGCATCCAGCCGGACGGACAGATGCCCAGTGACAAGACCATCGGTGGAGGAGACGATTCCTTCACCACCTTCTTCAGTGAGACTGGAGCTGGAAAGCACAGTCCGAGGGCTGTTTTTGTCGACCTGGAGCCCACTGTCATCGGTAAACCCATTGAAAATATAGATGTCATAGTTGTTTTTTTTTCATTAAAGGGTAGATTCGTTATTTATTTTTTTCAACCTATTTTTTGTGTCTAAGTGAATGATGGGAACAACACTCTTTTACATTGGTCCAGTCTTAAGCATGACCGCTGCAGTCAGCGAAACAAGCTACGATGTAAGATGCAATTGCGCACCTTCAATTTATGTCCACAAAAAGAGCTGTTTTTGCCACTGACAGGCTCAGATTAAGTGTCTGACAATCTTAAGGAAAGGATCCCTACAGAGATGGACCTTTCTGTTCAAGAGTAAGATCCTTTTTTTTTTTTTTTTTTTTTTTAAACTTAACCTTTCTGAATTTTGCTGTTGCTAAACCCACCAGACTCCATATAAATAAACAGTACAGTAATCATCGTAAAATACACTTCATTCAAAGATAAAATAAAACTGGAAAGTCGTTTTTGGTTTGTCTTTGTACTTTTACAACAATCGTCACTCTGGTTTGGTTGAAATAAACACATAGTTTACTTGTGGAAATATGCTGGCTCTATACTTTCTTGTTTAGTTAAATGCAGTCTGGTGGGTTTAGCGATCTCTGAGCTGTTTCTGGTTAAACAAAGAGGATTCTACTTTTAATAAAAAAAAGGTCTCTCTGTAGGGATCCTTTGCATAATGTAGTCAGACACAAAAGCAGCTCTTTTAGTGGACGTAAATTGACAATGCACATTTGCCCAATAGGATTACATTGCAGCCCGGTTCCCTGGCTGCCGGTTACACCGTTCCCGCTCAATACTGGACCAATTTCAAAGATTGTTCTTCATATCAGTTACTTACACACACAAACATAGGAAAATAGGGTCCAGATTAAAAAAATAAAAATAAAAAAAAAGTTACCCTTGCGTCAAACGCTCAAGTGATTTCTGATCGAATCGTTCTCTTTAGATGAGGTGCGCACTGGGACCTACCGCCAGCTGTTCCACCCTGAGCAGCTGATCACCGGCAAGGAGGATGCTGCCAACAACTACGCCCGTGGACACTACACCATCGGCAAAGAGATCATCGACCTGGTGCTGGACCGGATCCGCAAACTGGTGGGTAATCAGGAGGGATTCAGTGCTAATTTCGCTCTGATTTTCACATGACATAACTGTGTCTCACTATCTGTCCCTCTCTGTCCTCAGGCTGACCAGTGCACCGGCCTTCAGGGCTTCCTGGTTTTCCACAGCTTCGGGGGTGGCACCGGCTCTGGTTTCACCTCCCTGCTGATGGAGCGTCTGTCTGTCGACTACGGCAAGAAGTCCAAGCTGGAGTTCTCTGTCTACCCAGCTCCCCAGGTGTCCACCGCTGTGGTGGAGCCCTACAACGCAATCCTGACCACCCACACCACCCTGGAGCACTCGGACTGTTCTTTCATGGTGGACAACGAGGCCATCTACGATATCTGCCGTAGGAACCTCGATATCGAGCGTCCTTCTTACACAAACCTGAACAGGTTGATCAGCCAGATAGTGTCCTCCGTCACTGCCTCACTTCGTTTTGACGGTGCCCTCAATGTTGATCTGACAGAGTTCCAGACCAACTTGGTGCCATATCCCCGTATCCACTTCCCCCTGGCCACCTATGCCCCTGTCATCTCTGCTGAGAAGGCTTTCCATGAGCAAATAACAGTGGCAGAAATCACAACTGCCTGCTTCGAACCAGCAAATCAGTTTGTGAAATGTGACCCTCGCCACGGCAAATACATGGCCTGCTGCCTTTTGTATCGTGGCGATGTGGTGCCCAAAGATGTAAACGCTGCCATTGCCACCATTAAAACCAAGCGGTCCATCCAGTTTGTGGACTGGTGCCCCACTGGTTTCAAGGTGGGCATCAACTACCAGCCGCCCACTGTAGTTCCTGGTGGAGACCTGGCCAAGGTCCAGAGGGCTGTGTGCATGCTGAGCAACACCACTGCTATTGCAGAGGCCTGGGCTCGGCTTGACCACAAGTTTGATCTGATGTACGCTAAGCGCGCCTTTGTTCACTGGTATGTGGGTGAGGGGATGGAGGAGGGAGAGTTCTCTGAGGCCAGAGAGGACATGGCAGCCCTGGAGAAGGATTATGAGGAGGTTGGAGTCGACTCTATTGAGGGGGAGGGAGAGGAGGAAGGAGAGGAATATTAAAAGGTGCTAGTTAAACAGGAAACAATTGATTTCATTCCTTACAATACGTTCCAAAAATGTACGTCTATTCACTTCCAGCTTGGCTGTTCAAAATAAAACTGAAAATATTAAGTTAATGTGATAGGAAGGGCCAGAGAGGACATAGGCAGGTTGTTCGTTTGGAGTTCATTCGAGGGTGAGGAAGAGGATTATTGAAAGGGACAAAGCACTAGTTAAACAGGAAACTGTTGCTTCAAATTAAATGCATTCCACTGAAATTGTCATTCCAAAAAATTGTCAAGTTGGTTTGAAATAAATTTCCTGTAACATAAAGTTGTCTGTTTGTTTTTTTTTGGCGGTGTAACTATGAAAAACATCCTCCAGTCTGAGGTTTTTTGTGTACCGATAAGGAAGTTAGTTTGGCAAATTCCTGCTCCAATAAACATTACAGGTCAAGTCTGCCAGAATAACTGCAGTACCCACAGTATTTACATTCTACTTTTAAATCTTGAAATTTAAAATCAATGATTTAGTTCTTAAGAGGTGGAAGTATTGGTTTAACCTTGGGTTTTCCTTATTTATCCTCAAATATGTCACCAGTGTGTATCAGTGAGTATGTTTACATGCACACCAATATTCCACTATCCAAACATGCTAAAATTCCAAATTTGATACAGGTCATGTAAACGGCATATTCCGGATGGATATTCCGAATAAGGCCTTTTTCCGACTATAGCATTTTCTGATTAAGATGTGGGATATTCTGGTATTATTCAAGTTTTAGAGGCATTCTTTGGACATGTAAATGGTGCATTTGGAAAATGCATCTCAGTCGTATTTTGCAGCTTAGTTGGAATATCATTCTTTTTTGGAATAAGGGAAAAATACTTTATATTATGTGCATGTAAACATAGTCATCATGGTTTGAACAGGGTCATAAAGTCATTAGCCTGCTTCTCCAATTGAAAATATCAGATTCTCAAATTATAAAGTAACAATTAAATGATAGTTTAGTATGTCACAACCTATACAGAGCAAAATATGGGTTTATTCTCCAAAATGGGTATGGTAGTTTTATTGCATTTGAATTTAAGTCAGTGCGCAGATTTGTTATCCATCAAACGTGGATTGCAAAAAAGGCAATTTGTTCAAAATATCAAACAATTATATGTGACTTACAACTTCATTCATGACAAAAAAATGTATTTAACTGAGGTATGTGTAACAACATTTAAACATACCAACAGCTAAGGCTAGTCGTCTTTTGTTTAAGATGACACAGCAAGCAGACGGCCAAGAACTAGTAGTGACGAAGACAGACTGTAGAGTCGCCGGATGTCACCTTTGTCTTGGCCAAAAAATTGCACTTGAACACACCGCAAAGACCAAAGCTGACAGCCAACTACCACCTACGTTCTGCGCCTGCGTGAGAGGAAATAACTCTCCATCATGTCTCTCCATGTATCCCTGCTATAGGAGCGGAGGGTCTGAATGGCCCACTGCAAGGTACTGTTAGGTTCAAGGCCCCAGGAACAACGCCATGCTTTGATGCAACAACCATGAGCTTAACGGCCAACGGTGGAATTGCAACGTCTTTCGGTCATGACCCAGCCTTCATGACCATAGGTGAGATTAGGAATGAAAATTGACCGGTAGATCGAGAGCTTTGCATTCTGGCTCAGCTATCTTTTCATCAGAATGGTGCGATAAATGGAGTGTAATACCACCCCCGCTGCGTCAATTCTTCTGCCAATCTCCCACTCCATCGTCCCCTCACTCGCGAACAAGTCCCCAAGGTACTTGAACTCCTTCAATTGGGGTTAGGACTCATTCCTGGCCTCAGATTTAGAGGTGCTGATCCTCATCCCAGCAGCTTCACACTCGGCTGCAAAACGATCCAGTGAGTGTAGAAGGTCACAGGCCGATGATGCCATCATGACCACATCATCTGCAAAAAGCAGTGATGAGATCCCCAGTCCACCAAACTTCAACCCCTCCCCACCACGACTACGCCTTGATATCCTGTCCATGAATATCACAATCAGGATTGGTGACAAAGCGCAGCCCTGGCGGAGGCGAAACCCCCACCTGAAACGAGTTTGACTTACTGCTGAGAAACCCGAACACAGCTCTCCCTTTGGTCGTACAGAGATTGGATAGCCCTGAGAAGGGAGCCCCATACTCCCGCAAGACCTTCCACAATATCTCCAGAGGGACCCGATCCTACGCCTTCTCCAGATCCACAAAACACATGTAGACCGGATGGGCATACTCCCAGGCCCCCTCCAGGATCTTTGCGAGAGTGAAGAGCTGGTCCGTTGTTCCATGACCAGGACGGAATCCGCATTGTACCTCTTCAATCTGAGGTTTGGCTATCGGCCACCTTGGAGTAGACTTTACCAGGGAGGCTGAGAAGTGTGATACCCCTGCAATTGGCACACACCCTCTGGTCCCCCTTTTTGAACAGGGGAACCACCACCCTGGACTGCCTTTGGACTCTTTAGGCCAAACCTCGATGCAATGTTGAAGAGGCATTTAGCTAGTAGCATGACATAATGATTACATCTCCTGGGCTCTCTTCATACATTCATTGTTTATGCAAATAAGCATTAAACGATGAGAAACAATGACTAGACTGGGGGCTAATTGTTTAGCGGTTTAGATGGTGCAGAGAGAGAGAGGTCTAATATAACGGTCTTTATATTAAATTTCACGGTATAGGATATTAGCTTATTAACGTTAGTTTATTTTGTAAAATGTAGGTATGTAGATCTTTTAAAAGACATGTTATTGTTGTAATAAATATACCCAACATTACACAAGTAGTTATGTATATCTCGTTGTACGTTTGCCATATTATGTAAATAATATGTAATTATTAAAATGTACAAAAATAGTTATTCCAATCTTTCGAACATGTGTGTTTTTTAGAAGGAACATTAAATCGTCATTTTTTACCAGTTTTGACAGCCCTATGTGTTTTGGCTTGATGAGATGAGATGATGAGATGAAAAGAGTCTCTTTTATGGGAGCTCTTTCCTCACTACCGTTTTTTAATCAGATTTTCTCATGATGACGGCTGACAAAAAAAAGGCATACGAAGGCTGACGCGTGGCGATGGTGCGGGACACTACAAAAACTACCAACGGCCTACAGTTGCCTTGGTGTGTCAGGCCAGGTCAGGGCCTTAAGATGCTTTATTAGTCAATCAACACATGGCAGTTGAAATGTATCTCTTCGCATATCCCTCTGAGATTCTGATACACACACCAAACATGCATTTTTGGTTCGCAGGGTCTGGAGCAATTTGGGGGTTCAGGGCTTTGCTCAAGGGCAGAGTGGGCACACATACAGTGGGGAGAACAAGTATTTGATACACTGCCGATTTTGCAGGTTTTCCCGCTTACAAAGCATGTAGAAGTCTGTAATTTTTATCATAGATACTCTTCAACTGTGAGTGACGGAATCTAAAACAAAAATCCGGAAAATCACATTGTATGATTTTTAAGTAATTAATTAGCATTTTATTGCATGACATAAGTATTTGATACATCAGAAAAGCAGGATTTCATATTTGGTACAGAATCCTTTGTTTTGCAATTACAGAGATCATACGTTTCCTGTAGTTCTTGATCAGGTTTGCACACACTCCATACAGACCTTTTCCAGATCCTTCAGGTTTCAGGGCTGTCGCTGGGAAATACAGACTTTCAGCTCCCTCCAAAGATTTTCTATTGGGTTCAGGTCTGGAGACTGGCTAGGCCACTCCAGGACCTTGAGATGCTTCTTACGAAGCCACTCCTTAGTTGCCCTGGCTGTGTGTTTCGGGTTATTTTCATGCTGAAAGACCCAGCCACGACCCATCTGCAATGCTTTAACTGAGGGAAGGAGGTTGTTGGCCAAGATCTCGCGATACATGGCCCCATCCCTCCTCCCCTCAATACGGTGCAGTCTTCCTGTCCCCTTTACAGAAAAGCATCCCCAAAGAATGATGTTTCCACCTCCATGCTTCACGGATGGGATGGTGTTCTTGGGGTCATCCTTCTTCTTCCTCCAAACACAGTAAGTGGAGTTTAGACCAAAAAGCTCTATTTCTGTCTAATCAGACCAAATGAACTCCCATTCCTCCTCTGGATCATCCAAATGGTCATTGGCAAACTTCAGACGGGCCTGGACATGCGCTGGCTTGAGCAGGGGGACCTTGCGTGTGCTGCAGGATTTTAATCCATGACGGCATAGTGTGTTACTAATGGTTTTCTTTGAGACTGTGGTCCCAGCTCTCTTCAGGTCATTGATCAGGTCCTGCCGTGTAGTTCTGGGCTGATCCATCACCTTCCTCATGATCATTGATGCCCCACGAGGTGAGATCTTGCATGGTGATTGACCGTCATCTTGAACTTCTTTCATTTTCTAATAATTGCGCCAACAATTGTTGCCTTCTCACCAAGCTGCTTGCCTATTGTCTTGTAGCCCATCCCAGCCTTGTGCAGGTCTACAATTTTATCCCTGATTTCCTTACACAGCGCTCTGGTCTTGGCCATTGTGGAGAGGTTGGAGTATGTTTGATTGAGTGTGGACAGGTGTCTTTTATACAGGTAATGAGTTCAAACAGGTGCAGTACATGTAATGAGTGGAGAACAGGAGGGCTTCTTAAAGAAAAACTAACAGGTCTGTGAGAGCTGGAATTCTTACTGGTTGGTAGGTGATCAAATACTGTCAATATAATAAATTAATTAATTATTTAAAAATCATACAATGTGATTTTCTGGATTTTTGTTTTAGATTGAACCTATGTACCTATGATACAAATTACAGACCTCTACATGCTTTGTAAGTAGGAAAACCTGCAAAATCGGCAGTGTATCAAATACTTGTTCTACCCACCTGCAGATGTAATACCAGCCACCTGGTCTGCCTCACTACCTATAGGGCATCCCATGTTTTCAAATATATCATGCTGGTTTTAGCAGTGAAGCAATATTCTGATTAAGGTTAGTCAGTAGAACTACCTGTTAAACCAGCACAGCATTCATAAGTTCATACTGTACATGCCTATACATACTATACTGTTACTAATTCTGCTAGTTTATAAATGAACAGGCTACACGGTTGTTTTGCATGTTTCCATTTTGAGGAAGTCAAACTTGTGGTTTCTGTCATAGGTCTATCACGGTGGTTGTAAACAGCCGTGGCCCGTTTGCCTGGCCCTCCGGTAATGTTAGCAGTTATCGCGTGTTAGCATGGCGGCGTTAGCCTGGCCCAGTCGGGATCACTTCACTGGTTGTGTCTCAGTTGTTTTTTGCGAGTAACTAACTTGAGTACTCTGTATAATTCAATGTGAGTACTTACTTCATTTACTCTTGTTTAATAAGAGTAGATTTTCAGTCTCTGTAGAGGACAGATGCTGATGTGTCCTGAGATGGTGTGATGACCATCACACCAGGTGGACATTTAAAAGTTCCAGTCTCATCCTTTAAAATGTCAAAATGTAACATAGGGTCTTTTTGTGAATGTACCCGAGTCAAACTTTCGTTTAAAAGCATATTTAGGAAAGAAACGCCACTTTTAAGATTTACCGTATTCTCGTTTTCGGTCAAATGGGGGCACTACAATGATAGCATCAAAATCGCTATTTTTATTTATTTTATTTCTATTTTTAATAAGGCTCGACACAACATGAATCTTTGCTCGAAGTATCACCAGGGGCTCTAGACATGAACTCGAGCATTGAGAACATTATTTGTGTACACAGAGTTGGTTTTTCTGGTCGCCGTCCATCTAGCCAGTCAAAAATAGTCGAAGGAGAGTAAAGATGAAAGCTCCTAAAGCTTAGTTCCATATAAATGCACGGATAATTTGTTGTTTTGTCGTTAGTGAAAAACAATATTGACCTTGTAGTTGAAAAAGGAGCCTCATATAAGAATGACATTTCCTCCTATGGAGTCCGTTCATTCGTATTCGGAGATCGACACTTTTTGACTGAAGAGATGGCGGATAGCGTAAACAACTGCTAAAGTAAGTCGTTCAAAACCTTTCTTTGTAGTAAACTCTGGGTACACAAACTCAATGCTTGAGTTCATGTGTAGAGCCCGTGGTGATACTTGGGGCAACGTTTCATGTTGTGGCGAGCCTTCTTAGTGTTTTCAAAATATAAGATTTTGATGCTATCATTGTAATGCCCCTAGCACTACCATTCAAAAGGCCATTTGGCCGAAAAACTATAATACAGTAAATCTTAAAAGTGGCGATTCCGTCCTAAATATGCTTTTAAACGAAGGTTTGACTTGAGTATATTCACAAAAAGAACCTAGGTTGCATTTTGGCAAAAGTTACGCTTTAAGGAAAACAAGGGTTAATTTTGAAGCATTTTGAATGGCAGGTGCGCTAGTGCATTAAATCACAGGAACCTTTAAATGATAAAGAATTTGTTGTCTTGATCTGACACTTAGAAAAGCTGCGGTTACCGTTGAAATGAAGAAACACTATGATCTAATAGTTCCCAAACATTACAGATTAATCACTGGGTTAAGGATACATTTAAGAGTTCTATAGCAATAATATTCACAAATTTCTTTACAAATAATGTTCTTCTGAACCTGTGAAAGTCTTGTAGCTGGAGTTTTAACAGATCAAACACTAACATGCATCATTGTTAAAATCTTAGCTTTATATCAACTACAGAGCATCATTTTCTTTATAAAATCAAATCTCATGATTGATTTAAAAAAACAAAAAAGAAAACACTAATTCTGTAGAGGAAAAGCCATAATTCAAATAGGCTGACTACAAACTAACATCCAAAGATTTAAAAGACAAATTTAAACACTGTTGATACTGTATGTATTATGCAAAGGTTGACATGTAATGTTTATTGGTGGACAGCAATTTGTGATCTTATGTCCTTATCTGATCACATCAACTAGAATAAACTTTCAACTAAAGGTTACTTTTCATTCTTAAACCAATAAAAAAATTAAAACACAACACAGGCAACTTCATATGTTTAAGGAAATTTATTTAGAAGAGAGCCAAACTGACATTTTTTGAATTGCTTAGTCTGAACAGCCAAACTCATAATTTATAGACAAACATTTCGTTTTTGAATGCCTTTTCCTGTTTAACTAGTTCTTTACTAGGAGTATTTAAATACTCCTCTTCCTCACCCTCGAATGTCAACATGCTGATGTCCTCTCTGGCCCTACGGGAGTTTTATTCTGAACAGCCAAACTGGTAATTAATAAACAAACATTTATTTCTGGAATGTATTTGAGGAATGAAATCAATGGTTTCCTGTTTGACTAGCACCTTTTAATATTCCTCTCCTTCATCCTCTCCCTCACCCTCAATAGAGTCAACTCCAACCTCCTCATAATCCTTCTCCAGAGCTGCCATGTCCTCTCTGGCCTCAGAGAACTCTCCCTCCTCCATCCCCTCACCCACATACCAGTGAACAAAGGCGCGCTTAGCGTACATCAGATCAAACTTGTGGTCAAGCCGAGCCCAGGCCTCTGCAATAGCAGTGGTGTTGCTCAGCATGCACACAGCCCTCTGGACCTTGGCCAGGTCTCCACCAGGAACTACAGTGGGTGGCTGGTAGTTGATGCCCACCTTGAAACCAGTGGGGCACCAGTCCACAAACTGGATGGAGCGCTTGGTTTTAATAGTGGCAATGGCCGCGTTTACATCTTTGGGCACCACATCGCCACGGAACAGCAGGCAGCAAGCCATGTATTTGCCGTGGCGAGGGTCACATTTCACCATCTGGTTGGCTGGTTCAAAGCAGGCGTTGGTGATTTCTGACACCGAGAGCTGCTCATGGTAAGCCTTCTCAGCAGAGATGACAGGGGCATAGGTGGCCAGGGGGAAGTGGATACGGGGATATGGCACCAAGTTGGTCTGGAACTCCGTCAGATCAACATTGAGGGCACCATCGAAACGAAGGGAGGCAGTGATGGAGGACACAATCTGACCAATTAGCCTGTTGAGGTTGGTGTAAGAAGGACGCTCGATATCGAGGTTCCTACGGCAGATATCGTAGATGGCCTCGTTGTCCACCATGAAGGCACAGTCAGAGTGCTCCAGGGTGGTGTGGGTGGTCAGGATGGAGTTGTAGGGCTCCACCACAGCGGTGGACACCTGGGGAGCTGGGTAGATGGAGAACTCCAGCTTGGACTTCTTGCCGTAGTCGACAGACAGACGCTCCATCAGCAGGGAGGTGAAACCAGAGCCGGTGCCACCCCCGAAGCTGTGGAAAACCAGGAAGCCCTGAAGGCCGGTGCACTGGTCAGCCTGAGGACAGAGAGGGACAGATAGTGAGATACAGTTATGCCATTTAATTCAAAAATTAGAATGGATCCCTCCTGATATCAAGCTACCCACCAGTTTGCGGATCCGGTCCAGCACCAGGTCGATGATCTCTTTGCCGATGGTGTAGTGTCCACGGGCGTAGTTGTTGGCAGCATCCTCCTTGCCAGTGATCAGCTGCTCAGGGTGGAACAGCTGGCGGTAGGTCCCAGTGCGCACCTCATCTGAAGAGACAAAATCATTGAATAAGTTTTTTATTTTTTTCATATATTTTATATATTTATTTGCCTAATTTAACGTTCAGCCAGATGCGATGACACTTACCGATGACAGTGGGCTCCAGGTCGACAAAAACAGCTCTGGGGACGTGTTTTCCAGCTCCAGTCTCACTGAAGAAGGTGTTGAAGGAATCGTCTCCTCCTCCAATGGTCTTGTCACTGGGCATCTGTCCGTCCGGCTGGATGCCATGTTCCAGGCAGTAAAGCTCCCAGCAGGCATTGCCAATCTGGACACCAGCCTGACCAACGTGCACTGAGATACACTCACGCTGTGGAAAGAAAATAATTGGGAGGTTAATACCCGTATGCATTATTATAGACATTTTACACTGGAAAAGACAAAAATTGTATTTTAACACTGAAAAATGTCACTTCCATCTTTACATATATTGATCAAATGGTGGCTTGTGGCTCTGAGGTAGAGCAAGTTGTCCCCTAACCTAAAGGATAGGGGATTCAATCCCAATCCCAGGCTCCTCCAAGCCCCGTGTAATTTTACAAATTATACAGTTTGTATGTGACTATTAAGAATTGTTTATATATATATATATATATATATATATAAATAAATGTTGTAAACAGTTGTTCAAAGTTAATTGCAATTGTCGCGATCTAATTTGTTTAGCAACAGCCAATTAATGGCTGTCTGGGTAACTAAATGGTCGTTGTCATGCGACAAGGTGATCACCCTGGCAACGCATGACGTTTCATGGAATTCGTGTGAAAAGCTAAACCGTTAATAAATGTATAACAGTTAGCCGCATTTTATTTTTTTTTCTCCTCCTGATGGGATGGCGAAGGCATGACACGCCCTACTCTCCCTCTGATTGGCTTGTACTCGTTGTGTTCGTTGGTTGGGTTGGTTAGGTTCAGGCAAGAGGATTGGGATTGGTTAGCGGAAGGAGAAGAATACCAGGGTGAGCCAATCAGAGGCAGAGGAAAGCTGAGAAGGGCGGGACATGCCTTCGCCGTCCTAGGAGAAAAAAAAAAAAAAAAAAAAAAAGACTCGCCCGAAATTTCTAGAAAAAAGGTTCAGTCTGGGCAGAGAGAATATCAAATAATAACCCAATTAAAACAGAATATTAAGCTCCCATTTAACCCGCACCGCAGTAGCTGTCAAGGGGACCAGCAGTGTCTACTAACTACCATGAATTTTTTATGCCTTGCCATTGCTGACAGTGCACATCATCCATTTTCTCAACGGACAGGCTTCCACTGGGTGTGGGTCATCTGAAGACGAGCAACTCCCGGTCGGTTGGCCTAACCGAATTGCGTTACGAGTAGAGTGCTGCTGACCGGGGCTAGTAGATGGGTCAAAACACCGCAGAGAGTCGGAGGTTGGTTGGACCGAAGCCTTCATTATTCATTCTGTCCACATTGCTATCTGATGAAAACCTCTTTTGTTCAGCCAGCCAGCCACGTAACATTATCTAGCTGTTCTCCATCCAAAGCACCACCCGGACATCTCCCCACACCACACACCACAGATAATGCATAAAAAAAAAAAAAATACATGTTTAAGAAAGCTACTTTAAACCTTTTATGATACCTCAGGCTTATTCCCACTTTTCCAATATTGTTAACGCCCCCTCCCCGTCCTCCTCACATCTTTCAAACGACCTTAAATATGTCTATTTATACGGGTTTTGAATAGTTCTTACCATTTTGTTATGTTGGAGTCGAGGTGGAGGGTTGCAGCCCTGAGACAGGGAATCTTACAATTCGACAGTAAGGGGGTCGCTGTAAGAGATAATGGCGGTCATAAGGATGGAGAGCGCTATATATACAAGTGCAGCGCCGGCGCAGTGGGCTGCTGTGCCGCTATTGGTCAACAGCTCCAAGACCACACCCGGGTCCAGCATGGTGCCTCTTTATTGTGAGGAAAATGCTGCTTCATTTTGAGCATGCTGGTACCCACACAGGCCCAGTCTGACGTCTGGCAAATAGTTTGTATGCACTTCCACATTATAATCACATAAATCCATGCAGATTAACATAGAAAACAGCCTGTAATAGAATAGATGTGATAAGATACAATGTGTAGCCTACTTATCAAAGTACAGAGTAGAATAAAATAGTCTGCAATTTGACAATATATCACATTGTTATAACTATAGTCACAATGATTATTTCTTTTAATCTTTCGCTGGCCTCATACAATACACATGACTGGCGTCTGAACTCCTGCCGGTAGAAAATCAACCAGGCTATCTAACTCATCAAAACCCCCTAAAAAAACACTAATTACCATCTAACTATCTGCCTGAATTTCAAACTCATAGTTGCCTTCCACACCGCAAAGTTATACAAATCTTACACAAACATTGGCGTGCTGGTGTAAGTGTGTTATTATGAATCCTCTGCCTAATGACAATATTAAGAAATATGCATCTGCAGTTGATGCAAAATGTCATCAGTAATTTAAGCCCTATTTCCAGGTATAAAAAAAAGTCCAGAAAACCTTTGCCTTTAGTTATAGTTTGGTGCATTTTTGCTCTGACCCTCTCTAGCTTCCTATGAGACCTGTTATACATCATGCAGTCAATAATTCCACATATTTAAAAAACTTGATGGCTGTGGATTTTATTGAACAATAGTAGCATTTGATTTTTAATCCCAGTATTCAGACTTAATTTTCAGTCTATCATAGACAAAAAGAGGTCAAACTGCCATGTCAGAGATGAGACATGTAGGCCACAGAGATCCACAGATGCCCAACCCCTCCCCCCCCCCCCCCCCAGCCCTCCTCCCAAGATTTAACCGTTGCTAGGAAATGAATATGGAGTTGCCTGGAGACAGCCCAGTATCCACACAGACAGCCTTTATCTGAAGTCACGTGATCCAGCTTAAATGGCAGCATTAAAGTACTGCAGTGCAGCTGCCTCTGTTGGGGGATGTGAGGCGCCTTCAGCCACTTCTTCTCCCCAAAAAAATATGTCAGCCTGATGTCCTGTGTCTGTAAGGAAACACACATCCTGTCACCTATAAGTGCATGTGTCCTCCTCTCATAAAACTGATGACAAAAACCAAAAAAACAAGATCAATTGTCATGAGGATCATAAGGGTGTGGCCTCCGCAAGCACGAGATGCATGGCACCAATGTGGGTCGGCTCTTTTGTTCACATACACGTATAAAACCTCGTTCTTCCTACGGGCGGTAACGTAACTGGACGTGCATAGCAGCTCTGTTTGCGTCAAACATTCAACTTTCAACGAGAGAGACCATAAATTGTTCTTCAGTGGAGCTAGAGAAAAGCAAACTGACACACAGTTAGCGGGCTTGGTTGCTAACAACAAAGGAACGCTCTGTGACAACAGTTGTCTCAGAGGCAGTAATGACACCTCTATGAATGTTATGGCGGCTTAAAATAACCCACTTTGTCATGCTGGTCAAGAGAAGCTGCATCTCTCGGTTTATTGTGGGTGCAGAAGGCTACATAGCAGCAACAATCACAGTAAATCAGATCATTCCTCTCTGCCCCCCCTTTTTGGTGTATCATTTTTCAACACCATCAAATCAAAACATATGACATCTACCTGTCTTACGTAGTCTTAGCCGTTGTGTTTTTGTGCCGGTATTTCTGATATCTGATTGTTATGTCACTTTTGAGGTTTTCCAGGTGTTGAGCAAGCTGATCAGATGTATTGATTGTGAAATAATGAGCCATTTTAAATCTTAAAAAAAGAGCTATGCCCAAAGATTGCAGCGGCCAATTTAAAACAATTTCTTGGCTTAAAAACATTGTGTTGCTGGTTCAATTATGTCTCAGCTTTATTCCTCAATTGCCTCATTTGCCATCTCATGGTACGATACTTTCTGATCAATTGTCACATCCAGATTTATTAATAAGTGGCTTATTGGATTATCTATAGGCTACACTACAATTATGCCCTTGTATCTGTGTTTCCATGTCCTACTCTATTTTGAATGGTTTGCGGAACCAAAACATGTACAGTAACCACATGGACCTTCCAGAACAGCGTTCTTGCGAGGTTCTTGCCCAGCTGTGCAACATGACACCAGTCAAACACAAATATATCAAGATCAAAATCTTTGCTCGTTAATCTATTTAAATATTTATAACACAGCCTTCCTCTTTTGTCTGATGGCCCAGTTTAGATAACCGCACCTGCATTAACACGTGAGGATTCTGCTGTGACAGATGAAAAATGTGCTCCGTCACTTTGTCGGGTATCATATTCTGTTTTTGCAGGACACAGTGCGGTCAGTTCCATGCCATGAAGGACCACTCCCATCTCTCTAGCATTCCCATCCTCCCTCTCTCCTCTGGGTGTGCAGCTGCTCAGACCCTCCCTGTCTCACAGCTGCTCGGGAAGAGGAGGAGGAGGAGGAGGAGGAGGAGGAGGAGGAGGAGGAGGAGGAGGGGTGCAGAATGTTCTCTCAATAAGTCTTGGCTGCTTCCTGTTCTTCTCTTTCTTCCCCTGCCGTCCCTATTGAGAATAGCAGCCACACAAAGCTGGTTGTAAATTATACATCCTCTCTTCCCTGCTAAATAAATGATGATAACTCCCGCATTATGGCTCTGGCAAAAGCAACATTTGGAGTTCATACTGCATTAGGGATTTTGCAGCAGACTTGCTGATTATGTTATAGACGCAACGTGCAAGCTTCTTTTCAAATGGCTTTCATTCCCTGCATTCAAGGCAGCTTAAAGGGCATGGGATTTCATGGTTGTTTGTTTTTACTGCAGGAGTCACACTGTGAACAAGGACCTTATGAAGTGCTTTAGTGCAACCATTATGTCACATAAACGGCTATTTCAGTTCCACAAAACAGGAAAGAAGCAGAGGAAGCACAACCCCAACGTCAGTCCAGCTGAACGGAGAGACGGGCTGACATGCAGCCACGTGATCGGCCCACTGAGTGACATCATTGCAGAGAATCTGGGCCAAAGAGGGAGGGGAGCTCGAGAGCTGGCAAGGCCGGAGGGATAGCTGCCATGGCAGGCTTCAACGCGAATGCCAAGCTCGAGAGTGGGATGGAAGCATCTTGTGCAGCAGAAGCATTCAGCCATTTTTGCCATCGTTTATATCAAGTGCAGTGAAAAGAAAAGGCACATTTTTTGCACACAGAATTTGCTTAATAAGCACCAGGATATATAGCTGTAGGCTTTAGCTTCGTAGGCCATTGATTTGCAGTTTGCCACACCCACATAATAGATGCAGTCTTTGCTCATTCCTCTGCATGCTTAATTGGCTTTGTTTGAACTACCCCTTTATTCAATAAGAATGGCCTTTCATTTCTGAACATCAGAAATATGGAACATTGCATTGCAACAAGGCTTTAAGCTAAAAAAATAAAACAAAAAGTGCCATTACATATTCAGTGTTTTCCCTGGGTTTGTGAAAGTTGGTTTAGGGATCCTCCCTCAAGAAAATGTTAAGTTTTTCAATACAAAAAAATACATTTCCCCATCATATCTGTCCATTATTATTACTATGTCCATGTCTAAACCGAAAAAAAAGCAGATAATAAATAAATAACACTGGGGACTAACAACAATCATTAGATCTGGGGGGGTCATTTAGTTAGTTTTGATGCTCACATTGATGGTAGGAAAACCCCCAGATATTTATATTCTTAATCCCATCTAAAATACAATGCCTAGGCTATATAACAATGTCGCAGTGCACTTTAAGAGCAGGTTTTACATAATACATTTGAATGCAACATACAGAACAGCTCGGTTTATACATCATTACCAAATGGTAGCAGGCCTAGTTCTTTTCTCTCTCTCTCTCTCTCTCTCTCTCTCTCTCTCTCTCTCTCTCTCTCTCTCTCTCTCTCTCTCCACCGTGCACAGAAGCCCTGCGTGTATAAATATGGTAGCACCGCCCTCCCGTTCACCAGTTGTTGCATCGACCCCGTTGGGTACAACACGCGACGCAAAGCACACCGTTTTTAAAAAAAAAAAAGAAAAAAAAAATCCTCTTTCTTCACATTGTCTCCTTCTCCTCTTCCTCTTTGAACCACAAACGAAAACAATGGTAAGTCGATCTTTCCTCAGCTGTCTGTCTGAAGCAGTTTTGCGAGGTTAGAGATTAAGGTCCAGCAGTAAGGTCTTGCTTGTTACAACGTTACACACCGTCGTCGTTAATAATCAAGACATCATCTGTCATCTCTAAATATATTATACATATATATTTAGGAATGAAAGTGAACAGTGGGCTTATAATGTTGCTGTTGATTGATGAACTGAGCGGTGTGCAGCACTGCACGGTGCGACTGTCATTGTGTAACGTTGTAGGGATGAGAACAATGCACCGACTGTCTCCATTCAGGCTTTAGTAACAGGCACTCAGGTGAATAACTGTGTTTGTCTTTATAAAGCAGCAGCATTAATTGCCTTTTTCTATTATTATTATTATTATTATTTTTTTTTTGTCAAATTGAACGTGTGCACCTTGCATATGCCCTCCCCTGTTTGAAGGCAGGGAGGGGCCGATTGGGTGGGGATGGATGGACACATTAGATTGGAGCTATCATTTTTGTATTCATACAGCAGCAAATATCCTATTTTTAACCTCATCAATAATTAAAAAACAACAACACACAACACAAAGCTTCTGTTTCAAGCATGACTTGAAATGTGAAGGGTTCATTTGAATACATAATTGCTCTTTTGATTTAATCCAAACTGCTATTTGAATTTCGATTATATTCAAATATAATGTAAAATGACTCGGTTGTGCTCAGGCAAATTATTTTCTTTTCTCCGAGCATTGAAGCTGTGATTGATCGTGCATCCTCAAGGCATGTGAGCAAGTGGAAGATTCCAGAAGGATAATGTGCACGGGCCAATGAATTTGCATTTGCGCTTGAGCTTGCAAAAGAGGGAGCATGTGGGGGAGAAAAAAAAAAAAGGACAAGAAGACAGAAAGGAGGAAAGACGAGTGTCCTGTCTCGGCGGGGGCTGTTGTCAGGCATTTCTGTCAGCCTGCAGATCGTGGTGCAGGGAGTCTCCTCCTGCTGCACTGCCTATTCATCTCAGATAGGGGTAGTTCCTAGTTTCCAGCAGGATTAGATGCACACAATTATTGTTGTAGATTTCATGTAAAAGCCAGCAGCGTCAGAATGTAGCCTAAATGGAACGTGCAATTTAAAACCAAGTGCATGCAAGTAACATCTTCTTCTTTTCTTTCTACAGCGCGAGTGCATCTCCATCCACGTCGGTCAGGCTGGTGTCCAGATTGGCAATGCCTGCTGGGAGCTTTACTGCCTGGAACATGGCATCCAGCCGGACGGACAGATGCCCAGTGACAAGACTCTTGGAGGAGGAGACGATTCCTTCAACACCTTCTTCAGTGAGACTGGAGCTGGAAAACACGTCCCCAGAGCTGTTTTTGTCGACCTGGAGCCCACTGTCATTGGTAAACTCCAATTAAATATAGATGCCATAGTTAGCTTTTGATTTTTTTTTTTTTTTTAAGTTAAACCATCGAGTCATTTCTGATCGAATCGGTCTCTTCAGATGAGGTGCGCACTGGGACCTACCGCCAGCTGTTCCACCCTGAGCAGCTGATCACCGGCAAGGAGGATGCTGCCAACAACTACGCCCGTGGACACTACACCATCGGCAAAGAGATCATCGACCTGGTGCTGGACCGGATCCGCAAACTGGTGGGTAGCTTGATATCAGGAGGGCTCCGTTCCTAATTTTTGAATTAAATGACATAACTGTATCTCACTGTCTCTCCCTCTCTGTCCTCAGGCTGACCAGTGCACCGGCCTTCAGGGCTTCCTGGTTTTCCACAGCTTCGGGGGTGGCACCGGCTCTGGTTTCACCTCCCTGCTGATGGAGCGTCTGTCTGTCGACTACGGCAAGAAGTCCAAGCTGGAGTTCTCCATCTACCCAGCTCCCCAGGTGTCCACCGCTGTGGTGGAGCCCTACAACTCCATCCTGACCACCCACACCACCCTGGAGCACTCTGACTGTGCCTTCATGGTGGACAATGAGGCCATCTACGATATCTGCCGTAGGAACCTCGATATCGAGCGTCCTTCTTACACCAACCTCAACAGGTTGATCAGCCAGATTGTGTCTTCCATCACTGCCTCCCTTCGTTTCGATGGTGCCCTCAATGTTGATCTGACAGAGTTCCAGACCAACTTGGTGCCATATCCCCGTATCCACTTCCCCCTGGCCACCTATGCCCCTGTCATCTCTGCTGAGAAGGCTTACCATGAGCAGCTCTCGGTGTCAGAAATCACCAACGCCTGCTTTGAACCAGCCAACCAGATGGTGAAATGTGACCCTCGCCACGGCAAATACATGGCTTGCTGCCTGCTGTTCCGTGGCGATGTGGTGCCCAAAGATGTAAACGCTGCCATTGCCACCATTAAAACCAAGCGCACAATCCAGTTTGTGGACTGGTGCCCCACTGGTTTCAAGGTGGGCATCAACTACCAGCCGCCCACTGTAGTTCCTGGTGGAGACCTGGCCAAGGTCCAGAGGGCTGTGTGCATGCTGAGCAACACCACTGCTATTGCAGAGGCCTGGGCTCGGCTTGACCACAAGTTTGATCTGATGTACGCTAAGCGCGCCTTTGTTCACTGGTATGTGGGTGAGGGGATGGAGGAGGGAGAGTTCTCTGAGGCCAGAGAGGACATGGCAGCTCTGGAGAAGGATTATGAGGAGGTTGGAGTTGACTCTATTGAGGGTGAGGGAGAGGAGGAAGGAGAGGAATATTAAAAGGGGGTAAAAAGGCGCTTGTCAAACACGAAATTGATTGCAATGTGTTCTTGGATGCATTCCAAACAAATTATTGTCAATTACTAGTTTGACTATGTTCTAAATAAAATTCCTATGACATGTGAATGTGTTTGTCTTTTATAAATTCAACCTAAATATACCGTATGAGTGTCCTGCAAAATGTTGAAATTCTTAATATTGAGTTATCACATAACAAACATAATTCACATAATAAAGTTGTAGACTCAGAACACCAATCATTTATATCTTTTCTCATTAACTATGCAGCATATATGCAGGAAAAAAATAACTTTTTACATTTATACACTTTACCCCAAGTGAAGGAGTTCAAGTACCTTGGGGTTGTGTTCGCGAGTGAGGGGACAATGGAGCGGGAGATTGGTCGGAGAATCGGCGCAGCGGGTGCGGTATTGCATTCAATCTATCGCACCGTTGTGACGAAAAGAGAGCTTAGCCAGAAGGCAAAGCTCTCGATCTACCGGTCAGTTTTCGTTCCTACCCTCACCTATGGTCATGAAGGCTGGGTCATGACCGAAAGAACGAGATCCAGGGTACAAGCGGCTGAAATGGGTTTCCTCAGGAGGGTGGCTGGCGTCTCCCTTAGAGATAGGGTGAGAAGCTCAGTCATCCGTGAGGAGCTCGGAGTAGAGCCGCTGCTCCTTTGCGTCGAAAGGAGCCAGTTGAGGTGGTTCGGGCATCTGGTAAGGATGCCCCCTAGGCGCCTCCCTAGGGAGGTGTTCCAGGCACGTCCAGCTGGGAGGAGGCCTCGGGGAAGACCCAGGACTAGGTGGAGGGATTATATCTCCAACCTGGCCTGGGAACGCCTCGATCCCCAGTCGGAGCTGGTTAATGTTGCTCGGGAAAGG
This sequence comes from Perca flavescens, assembly GCF_004354835.1. Taxonomy (NCBI): domain Eukaryota; kingdom Metazoa; phylum Chordata; class Actinopteri; order Perciformes; family Percidae; genus Perca; species Perca flavescens. Next base: position 7,560,576 of record NC_041337.1, read on the forward strand.
GAAGTTTGGGGTCCCCTGCTGGAGCTGCTCCCCCCGCGACCCGACACCGGATAAGCGGACGAAGATGGATGGATGGATGGATGGATTTATACACTTTTGTTTTTACATTTAACATATTACAGTTTGTAGTTAAAAAGCTGATATAATTTGACATGTTGAAGCTATGTTTTTTTTTTTTCATTTAGTGTCCTTGATTTACGCATGACTACATTACATGTTAATGTCTTTGTATTCTTGCTAATCGAATGTGACCACTAATTAGCTTATAACGCTAGTCATCGGGGCACGGATAAAGTAAAAAGAATTCACTATTTCTATATCACTAACAAGGCTCAAAATAGCACCACACTTCAACGGTAGCATAACGAAGGTCCCTACATTCACACCATGTAACCAGTAACATAGCTTAAGCATGGCGTTCGTCGTTTGACTGATCGTGACTGTTTTCCCAAGATGGCGCCTGCCTGTTTAGGTGAACGGTACTGTCTTTATAAACTATCTTTTTAATAAACTGTCTGTACACTTACAATGTTCTCAATGCTTACATTATGCTACCGTGAAAGTGTGGTGCTATTTTGAGCCTGGTTAGTGGTATAGAAAGAGTGATTTCTTTTTACTTTATCCGTGCCCTGACAACTAGCGTTATAAGCTAATTAGCGGTTTGTGCTAAGAATGGTCACATTCGATTAGTATGAAAACATATCCCAAAGAACGGTCGACTCGGTACACGTGTGTTATTAACCCCTAGGGTCATTTTAAGCCGGATTTGTCCTTTAAGGAGCTCATCAACATCATTAGTGTAGCTACCTCGTCAGTAACTGTACTGTTAGAAAAGTGTCAAAAGTCACAGGGAAATAAGACTACACAACTGTAAACTGTTTTAAGCAACGTTTATTGGAAAAATTCAGTTTTGTCTAAATGTAAGTATACACTTTTACTACCAACTTTGTAGGTACAAAAGATCAGAGCATGTCTAAAGTGTAATTCAAGAAAAAATTAGATTTTGATTTGAACACCTAAATATTACACGCTGAGTTTGTCATTTAGAAAATATGTTTAAAAAAAAAAAGTATAAAAAGACATCTCAGGTGCAGAAAACTTTGAATCATAAGTTTCTTGGTGTTGCATTTTGTGGTGTGAGGCTGGTTCACACAGGTCGGTCCTGCAGCAGAGGGCAGTCGTCCACAGCTCCCCGTCTGTTCAGAAGCTTCCAGAACATCGAGGCTCCAGAGCAGGCAGGAGCCCGGCCCACATGCGGCCCTGCAGATGCTATCAGGTCTTCTTTCAGAGGACGGTAGGACTTAAAGCGTCTGTTGATTGAAGCATTAAATAACAGTTGTTTAAATTAGATTAAATTAGTGTGCTTTACTGATAAAGCTGGTAATATTCTATAATTATATTATCTTCCACAAAATCCCATGAAAAGACCAAAACCAACTACGTGTTAGTCTCTTAATACTTCCCTTCTGAAGCTCATTCATTCCTACAGAAGACAAATGCATACTTTTATTTTTAAACTTTTAAAGGTCCCGGCATGAAAATTTCATTTTGAGTTTTTTTAACATTAATATGAGTTCCCCCAGCCTGCCTATGGTCCCCCAGTGGCTAGAAATGGTGATAGGTGTAAACCGAGCCCTGGGTATCCTGCTCTGCCTTTGAGAAAATGAAAGCTCAGATGGGCCGATCTGGAATCTTCTCCTTATGAGTTCATAAGGGGAAAGGTTACCTCCTCTTTCTCTGCTTTGCCCGCCCAGAGAATTTGGCCCACCCATGAGAGAGAGAGAGAGACATCATGGCTTTCAAAACGAGCAAAGTGGCAGTTGGTCAAGGCCACACCCCTACTCTCCACCTCAATAGCTACAGACACAGAAATGGCACATCCTAAGGAAAGCTCATCGTGGGACTGGCAACAAACAACAATGGCAACCCCTGTTGATGCTGAACAGATGCCGGCGATTAACGGTGAGAAATAGAAATAAATAGACATGAATAGGCAACTTAAAGTAATTTTGCACATTGTAATCAAAACAATACACATACAATTGTGTACTACTACAGGTTATGTTTATTAAATGAAGCCTAAAATATGTCGCCGACTAGAAATCGCTAGTATCAGCTAGCGCTAGCTAACATCAACGTTAGGTAGCCGCTAGCTAATTTTAACGTTAGGTAGCCTAATCTGAACCCTACCAATGGTGCAATGTTTAGCTAGCCAGCTCGTGACTTTGCCTGGAACGCTACCAAGTTGTGAGTCTTGACTTGAAGTCTTAACTTACAGGCTAAAAAGTGTGTCTGGAACGCAGCATGCTGTTTGGGGATGGATTTTTTTTGCACTCTCTACGCCCGCCGGCCACCTTGCACGTCCCGGCTCATGATTGCAAGGGTTATACACAAATTAAAGTGCATTACTTTTCGTAGGTATAAGTTCGAACAGTGTATGAGAACAGCCTGGTGGGATTGAGTCCAAATAAACTACAATGCCTGTATGTTTTTTTAAAGTTATTTTTTGTGGCATTTTCACCTTTATTGGATGGTTTGACACTGAAGAGGTAGACAGGAAACAATGCGAGAGAGGGGGTTTGACATGCAACAAAGGTCTATCTGGCTTTGGCTTCACAGGAAATACTAGTTACTTCTTTTCATTGGATTTGTTGACAATAAGACAAATGTAGAATATCAGGAAAACCCTTAAAGTAAATAAATGAAACTGTGTATAATTAATAGAAAATTGAAAGTCAGTTCTTACTTGTAAGAATATGCCACTATTCCAACTGCTAGAACAAGTACCAGGGCCCCCAACACCATGGCGATGGTGCCAGGAGAGGACAGACCTGAACCTGAAACAAGGATCACGCTGTCAATAAGCAGGATCAAATGGAGAAACGTACTGTACTGTCGAACCACTGCACTATTATATAATATGGCATTGGCAATGTCAATTTTATTTATAAAGCACCTTTCATTACATGTGAACTCAAAGTGCTTTACATTAAAAGACAAAATATAGAAATATAAGCATGTTAGAAACAAAGCAAAAACAACCACAATATGAATACAGTACAAGCATCAACACAACAAGACAATCCACAAAATGTAAATGGACTGCATTCATATAGCGCTTTTCTAATCTTAACGACTACTCAATGCGCTTTTACATTCACCATTCACACACTCACATTCATACACTGGAGGCCGAGGCTGCCGTGGAAGGTGCCACCCGCTCATCAGATAAACATTCGCACACCGATGGCACAGCACCGGGAGCTATGTCTTATCCTCTGGCAAGACAGTTCAATGTTTTGCTAAAGGACACTTCGACATAGGAGTGGACTGGACTGGGCTCAAACAACAAACCTGATTGGTAGACGACCGCTCTACCACCTGAGCCACAGCCACACCAAAACACACACACACACACACACACACACAATTGAGCTTATATGTGCTACTGATTGAGCTTAAAATAATATGGTCCTCATCATCACCATATGACAAAAAGGGCAGGATGGCTTCACAAAATGTCATAAAGATGAGTTTGCTTTTGAATGTGGACAGTTGTGCTGGTCATCAGGCAGATTGTTTCAGAGCGCAGGACCGCAGTAAGTGAAGGCCCCCTTCACTGGACCTGGATCTAACTCTGGGTACAGCTAGAAGACCTCTGCCTGATGACCTGAGAGCTATATATGAGAGATATAGTGCTTATGCTGCGTACCTATGTCGACGTTGACTTTGGCACTGGTGACAGCTAAACTGACATCGTTGGCCATGGACACGTTGATGCAGTAGACACCAGAGTCATTGAAGAAGTGACGCAAAACCAGCTGGCACTCTTTGGAGGGCTCCACCATGTTGCACGCCGTGTGAATCGGCCTCAAGCACTCTGCATCCAGAATCACGCTGCACACCTCTTTGGGAAGGCTGCAGGAAGAAGAAGCTCCAGGGAGTCAGAATAAACAATAAAATGCTTTTTTATTTTGATAGAAGTGTAGTGCAGGAGCATTCACCTTCCCTGGCAGGTAACAGTGATATCCAACACGTTTCTGTCCATGTCCGGTGTTGCCATCACAGCGTTGTCCATTTGTACAATCTCTACTTTTTCAATGGCCTCTGAAAACAAAGACAAGAGGTCACCGACATGTCATTTGACAGCTTCCTGATCATATCATTAATGAAAGGTAACGTACCAAACACTTCGATGCCAGTGCAGAAGGAGCCATAACGATATATGACACAGTCATCGTCGGAGGGTTTATCATCAGCGTCCCTCTTAGCGACGACTACCACAGTCGCTTGGCCCGTCAGGATCACCGGTCGCTTTGCACCTGGGGAGAATAAACAGCAGCAGGGGATTAGCTCACTAATAACAGATCCTTTTGGATATTCCTACTAAGAAATCATTATTGATGCAGCGTCATTTTGTAGCTTACTGTGTCATAAAAGTGTGCCTGTTTTTTTTTGTTGGTACCAAATAATATGATTCTGTATTTACTGAATGCATGTCTTTTAACATGAGTTAAAGTAATATATTTAGAAGTGTAGGGCTGCTGCCTGTACAGCTAAGATACATTTTTTCCCACACCATCAATGAGCCTGCTCCTGAATATTTGTGTTCACACTTTAACAGATTACAATGCTCCATAGTATACTCAGCATGGCTACAACATCGGGGTCAATGTGCATTCATGCATAATGCCTCCTGTAAATAATGAAGCCAGAAGCTCTTATTCTGTGCCGTACTTTGGAACAGCCTTTCTCCAAATATCGTTGTCAATATAGTTGACCAAAAAAAACAACAGGTTCTTCAAATTGAACATGCTACTCTTGGATTGGTGCGTATTGTAGATGCATGTATAAAAAATGAAATAAGAAAACCTGAGCCGAAAAAACTCCAGTCAGCATGCAAATCAGGATTCACACAATGGCAGTGCTTTTAAGATTTACATCAAATTTACATTTAAGGAAATCGGCTGATGCTTTTATCTGGTTCTGGTCAGCTGGTATCAACTAAGTATTTTTCACTTTAACAGGACACACTTCTGTTGCACATACCTCGGGTGGGGATTGAACAAGTGAGCCTCTGGTTATATTTAGTTATACTCTAATTCAGGGATCTTCAACAGGGGGTCCGGGACCCCTAGGGGGGTCCTCAGAGTCAATGCAGGGGGGCCTCCAAATTATTGTAGATTTTTGAAAGTTTTTTCAATGAATCCAACATATTATTAGCAAATATAAATCCCCACTGAAGACAGGATTACTGGCCTATAGGTAAGGTATAGTCACTAATGTAGCCATCCAAAAATACAGTTAATCCTAAAAATTTCCTGTGCCACATGTATGTTATAAAATGAAAACTTGATTTAAAAAATCATAGCAACAATTATAAGGCTATTTTAATAGCTTAGTATTCTATGCGAAAATGGTATGTATAAAGGCTTTAGGCCGCCCTACATGTTATTGTAGGCCCAGTTCAATATGCAACTTAATTTTAATAAAAAACAGTATATGAGGTCACTGCTCCATCTCTCTTTCCATTAAGGGGTCCTTGGTTTAAAAAACGTTGAAGACCCCTGCTCTAATTTTAAAATCTTACCTGTCTGTGCCTCACTGTGAGCTGGCATGTCACGGTTGACGGGGGAGGGAGTCTTGGCCACTGTGGGTGCTTCCGGGGCAGGCTGAGTGTTGGGGGCAGTGGAGGCCTCATCCTCAGTGTTGTCCTCCTCTGTGTCCGAAGGAAGCATGTTGACAGTCAGACCAGTTGCCTTGGTGGAAATCAGTATGGGGAGAGCAGACGCCAGTGCAGCAGCTTTCACTACACACAGAGAAATTTGTTTGTGCGTCATTAAGATGTACGTATGTGGAGCTAAGGTATACACACAAGTACAAATATTGTAAATATGGTTACATTTTATAGGGGATAGTTAGATTTTATGAAAAACACTTATTTACTTTCTTGGAAAAAAGTACTTATCTTTTACATAAGTGAAAGTGTGCATGTGTGGGGGGGGGGGGGGGGGGGTTGCGCAGTCACGGAAGGTTTGTATCATGTGGACCCGCCGACAGTTTTGTTGTCATTACTTAGAATTCCTCATGGGGATGACAGAAAACTACGCACTATAGCTTTAAGCTAAATGCTAATGTTAAATGCTAACATGCTGAAGCTAATGCTGCTTTCTAGACACAATTTTTAGCCCGTAAGTTACGACTTCAAGTCACAAGTCACGACTTGGTAGCTTTCCAGGCACAGTCATGACAAGTCAGGTTAACGTTAGCTAGCGGCTACCTAACGTTAATGTTAGCTAGCGCTAGCTGATACTAGCAATTTCTAGTCGGCGACATATTTTGGGCTTGAAACATAACCTGTAGCAGTACACAATCGTATGTGTATTGTTTTAATTACAATGTGCGGAATTACTTTACGTTGCCTATTCATGTCTATTTATTTCTATTTCTCACCGTTAATCACTGGTGTCTGTACAGCATCAACAGGGGTTGCCATTGTTGTTTACGTGTGTGTGACATCAAAAATTGTAACTGGGAGTACAACGATCTGGTACGAGTTCAGGGGTAGTAAGTTACAGTTTGATTGCCGTTCCAGGGCACTTTCACGGGTAGAAGGTTGTGAAAAGACGAGTTATGCGTTGCCTGGAACGCGCTATAAGCAGTTGTAGCTCAAATCAAGCAATCTGATTGGTTCGTAGCCGTGATTTCCTTTGCAGTTTCACTGGGCGTCTGAGAAATAAAACGTTAGACTAACAAACTGATAGCTGATGCCATGGAGGGAAGCTGTTCAGCTGCACACATACACTGCCATGACACAGAGCTAGTTTAAAATCAGCAAATATCCTTTTAAGTGTATGCTATATTTATATTATTTTTTATTGCTTTACCTTGCTGTCAGACAGCCCTTTCCTATGGTGGAACTGAAGCTGTTATCTTTTCTCTCTTCAAAGCCACCAGACTACATTGACAAAAACAGTTATTCTACCTCGCAGAAAAGAGTTGCTGGTCTACTGCTGCCCCGGTTAGTTAGTTAGTGTTATTGTGTGCCTGTTTTTAGCTTGTAAATTAAGCAAAAAAGGGTTAGCCTGTGTTAGCTTCTAGCTAGTGTACACATGACATGTGTAGCAACTGCCTTGGTAACGTTATGTGCAGCCTAGCTAGGTCAGAGGAACTATTTTATTGTAAACATGAATATTTTGTAATAAATATATATTTCGATGAGAATGTGACTATAACTTTCATATTGCCATACTTTATGACCCTTTTATAAAAGCTCATGACATGAGCTATTGCTTAAATATACTTTAGTATGATAGCATGCTAACCATAGAAATATTTGTATGGTGCTAACCTAATGAGCACTTAACACCACTAGCTAGCTAATGCTTATTAATTAACATTAGCATGATGTTTATTTAACACCTGCTCTTTAAAATCAAGCCTGAAGACCTTTCTTTTTTATGCTGCCTTTCTTTTTCATTTTTTTGTACTGCAGTGTAACTTTTATTCTTGTATTTTTATACCTGTCTCATTCTGTTTTAGCTGTTTTAATATTTTTAACTGTTTTTAACTTTGCTTTAATGTTTTATGTAAAGCCCTTTGAATTGCCTTGTTGCTGAAATGTGCTTTACAAATGAAGCTGCCTTGCCTTGCCTTGCCTTGCCTTGCCTTGCCTTGCCTTGCCTAGCTTTGCCTTGCCTTGCCTTGCCTTGCCTAGCCTAGCCTAGCTTTGCCTTGCATTGCCTTACCTGTGGTGCCCTGATGAGTAGGTGGACCAGGGGCTTTGGTTGGGGGATTAACTGGTGGGTCGCAGGCCTTATCTGGGATGACCGCCTGGATCACCACCTGAGGCTTGAAGGAGCCAGAGTTGATGTAGGTGTGAGTGACAGTTAGCTCTCTGGATATCAGGGCTCCACTTTGATCGCCAAAGTCCCAGTTGAAGGTGATGTCTGCGTTGCTGAGGTACTGGCTGGGGTCGTGGAGGGTGATGGTGAAGGCGATCGCCCTGTTCTGGATGAAGCGCATGTCCCCGGCCACGATGTCGTTCACTTGGTCCAGAGAGACGGCGAAGGGGATTTGATCTGAGAAACACCAAATAATTATGTAAGTAAAACAACTTTCACCTTAATTAAAAATGGTTTAAAAGTGTAGAATAACATCACAGGTAACTACACTTGAATTTGTACCTACCTTGAATTAAATGGATTGATGTAGCCTATATTAGAGGGTTTTGATTGTTAATCTCCACAGTTTAATGTATTCTTAAATACTTTAGTTTTGTTCTGTTTTATTATTATTATAATTGGTAATATTTTGGGATATTTTGGGGGGAAAGGTATTGCAGTTTTCTTAAGAAAGTTGTAAAGTGTCCAAAGAAGATGATAACAGGTATTGTCTTTGCTTGTTTTTTTTAACAAGCCCTCCACTTTTTACCCTTTTTATACAGTCTCCTAACTCACCAGTGATGGAGAACTGAGTGGAGGCGTATCCCAGAGGAATGAACTTCTCCTTGCTACGGTAGTGGTAGATAACAATGTCCATGGTGTAGGAGCCCAGTGGGATTTCATCCGTATCGATTGTCAGGGAGGAAGAGGGGCCGTCTGCCACCTGCCAGTACTGACCTGCCAAATGAACATCCAGAGCCTGATGAGTATGAAATGCACTTTGCTGCCTCAAATATCTACAAATTAATACAAAACTGTTTATAGAATGCGTTCAGGGTCAGAGCTTGCTTTAAAAGAAGATATAAATGCTACACTTTTTATATAAATATGACACTTTTTGGATATAATGTCATTGATGCCTTGTGCCATAAAACATGCAAAGTCTGAATCCCAAAACTGAAAATCATGGATTATTTGCTTAAAAAAGAAAAAAAAAATGTACATGTAGGGCAGATGAAGCAACATAATCTGATTATGTGATAAGGCTCATACATAATCCATCCTGGCTTATATTTCAGGTCACAAGAAACTCTGTGACCCTCAGAAGAGAAATAATTTAGAGGTATTTGATAAAAGACGACAGCTCCTCTCACCCCAGGTCTTCCAGACAAACACATAGGCCGGCTTCTTGTCCTTTTTAACTGGTGTCCCATCAGGGAAAACAGCCTCCCAGTCTGTGTTCTGAGCTGGGAATACTGGCTCAGACTCCTGGTACTTTGTCCCTGTAGCAGAAGCAAAAGTGTTGAGTTTTAGAGACCGTGCAAAGACATATTTGCCGCCATGCTACACTAGCAGCTGTTTGAGGCACAGGGCAAAGCCCTTGAGCTAAATGCTAATGTCAGTATGCTAACATGCTCACAATGACAATGCTAACATGTTGATGTTTAGAAGGTTATCCTTGTTGGCATGATAACAATTGGCAGGGAAAATCATTAGTTTTGCAGGTATTTGCTCATAAACCAAAGTATTGGACTTAATGATGGGGCTAAATGAAAGGTTAAGGGATTTAAATTCTTCCTGATGGGAACATGAATGTGTGTACCACATTTCAGTGCAGGGTGTGTGTAGCATTTTACCTGTGTGTATGTGTGTGTGTGTGTGTGTGTGTGTGTGTGTGTGTGTGTGTGTGTGTGTGTGTGTGTGTGTGTGTGTGTCCAAAAACGTGAATCCAGTATACTTGTGGGGTCCCGACCGCTTTGTGGGACCAAAATGCTGGACCCCGGAAGTTTAAAGGGCTGTTTGAGGGTTAAGACTTAGTTGTAGGATTAGGGATAGAATTAGGTTATGGTTAGGGTGAGGGTTAAGGTTAGGCATTTAGTTGTGATGGTTTAAGGTCCCATGACATGGTGCTCTTTGGATACTTTTATATAGGCCTTAGTGGTCCCCTAATACTGTATCTGAAGTCTCTTTTATATAGTTTGTGGTCCCCTAATACTGTATCTGAAGTCTCTTTTATATATAAATTAGTGGTCCCCTAATACTGTATCTGAAGTCTCTTTTATATAGACCTTAGTGGTCCCCTAATACTGTATCTGAAGTCTCTTTCCCGAAATTCAGCCTTGGTGCAGAATTACAGCCACTAGAGCCAGTCCCACAATGAGCTTTCCTTAGGATGTGCCATTTCTGTGTCTGTAGCTATTGAGGAGGAGAGAGGGGGGGGGCAAGGTGGAGGATGGGGGTGTGGCCTTGACCAACTGCCACTTTGCTTGTTTGAAACAAGAGGGTAAGCTTAGCTTCACAACTCGAACCTCCTATGGCGCCATTTTGATGCTACAAAACAATCACCCGACGTTAGCATCCCATTGACTCCCATTCATTTTGACGTCACTTTGACAGCTAATAACTTTACATCTGAAGCGTTTAAAGACTTTATTTGTCCATTGTTTATTTTTATTTCTAAAGAAACACGTCAATGTATAAAAGGCTCCATTACCTTGTTTCTCACGTTATGGCTCCGTAGCAGACGTTTTTGTAAAAATAGGCTAACGATTGTGTCATAACCACGCGACTTTCTGTCACATAGTAGAGGAATTACCGTATAGTACAGTACTCGCAGTTTCAACTTACATTAGTTGTTTAAATTTAATTACTAATGTTAACTAGCATTTTAGTTAGCAATAATTAGCCTGTGCTTATGTTATCTCCTTACATATACCTACGCTCTCCGTCTCTGCAAGATTGGGAATGATTGAGATTTCTCTTGGCACAGCTACCAGAAGACTTCCAACTTTCAGACAGGTTGCTCACGTCACATCTACGTCGTCTCTCTCAGCTGGAGGCTGCGCAGTAACGCTTGGTCATCACCGGAAAAGTGTTTCTAATATCCTTCACTGGTCTCCGTCCAGAGACACGGGATCTGTTGGTCCATTCATATATATGGTATATATATATGGTTTGAAAACCATGATGTCTCTCTCTCTCTGATGGGTGGGCCAAATTCTCTGGGCGGGCAAAGCAGAGAAAGGGGAGGTAACCTTACTACTTATGACCTCATAAGGAGCGAGATTCCAGATCGGCCCATCTGAGCTTTCATTTTCTTAAAGGCAGAGCAGGATACCCAGGGCTCGGTTTACACCTATCGCCATTTCTAGCCACTGGGGGACCATAGGCAGGCTGGAAAAACCTCATATAGTGAAATTTCCATGCCATGGGACCTTTAAGGTTAGGGTAAGGGGCTAGGGAATGCATTATGTCAATGACGGGTCCCCACAAAGATAGTGCCACAAACGTGTGTGTGTGTGTGTGTACACGGTGTGTGTTACCATTGACTATGCAGTCTTCGGCCCAAACAACATCTCCATTAGGATGCACCTTCTGGTTGTGCGGGAACTCCAAGTCGATGGTAAAAGTCACTTTGGCTGCAGTCAGAGTCGGCGAATCGTTCCCCACATTGAAAGTCACTCTTCCACCTGGAGGAAGAAGAACACTGAGCATTGAACACAAAAATCTACAAGGCTGTGGGTCCAAATATGCTTACCGATCCTCAGATTAAATACATAGTTCACACATTTTGTTTCTTTTTTCAGAATTCTAAAGTAATGGGGGATCTTTTTATTGCATTTCAATACAATCTCTCTACCCTCATTTTCCCAAACATACATAACAAAACAAAATTGTATTAAGTAAAGAAAATATGAGCATAGTAATTATGCCAACATTATTTCATCAGAAGTACCTTTCCAGGAGTCTTTGTATCGTGGGTCTCCATCTTTCCAGATCGGGTACATCTTATTGTTCCATGATGGATAGCGAGTGAAACGGTTTCTAGGCTCTGAAATGTCAAAAATAAATATTGAAAACAGAATATGAACACATCTCCATGCACATATATTTTCCAGGAACACTTTTTATGAGCTCTATGGGCTACCATTTGTACACTTGAAATTAAGAATTCCAATTCATTCTTAATCTAGAGAGTCAGAATCAGTGCACACTGAGTCATCTGACCAAGTGAAAATGTGACATTTAATCATAAAATAATATTTAACATACTGTATATGGAGAATAACGATTCCAGTGGATACAATGAAATGAATGAATATTTACAGTATTTAGGTTTAAATTAAGCTTTTCCTTTAAGGACCTTCCATTTTTTTGGTTGTTGCTTTAAACATCTAAGGAAATTATTAGGTAGTTACAGACCCCTAAAATAAAATGTTACCTATTTGTCTCCTATTGTAAAAACAAAAAAATATTACATCATATATTTAGATTTATTCTAATGCACTCTTGCAATCTCATTCAGTGAAATGTATTAATTGTTTTTTACAGTTTCCCAAAACTCCATTGTTGTTTTTTAAATATTTTATATATACATTGTGTAATACTTATCACCAATGATTTGACAAAAGGGGAATGTGACTGAAGCAAAAATTAGTTTTATTGGAAATATAATTCTCTGGTCCCTCCAATCCCTCTCATGTGACGCTCAGCTGAGTGGGTTGCAAGATCTGATCGCAGATTAACAATGTCCCGTGGCTGAATTTGGATTGAACACAATAGCAGATAACCGAGTGAATTATCAGCTAAATCACACTTCTTTTCAATGTGATTATGAATTCGGTATTAATATTATTATTTCAGAGTAATCACTCTCCTTTTTCTTTTCCTGTCAGGGTTTAACTTCAGCTGACAACCATTCCACTCACTGCCTTTGAGTCATGACTCTCCATTTCTGAAAAAGATTTTACATGTACATATCATAAAATGTAATTCTCCGTCCTTTAGTTTTTCCGTTCATATTCCCCAGAATGATCTCTTCAGGGTCAGTATGGATAAGAGGAATTATTACAACTCTTTCATTACACACATGAGCACGTGTGAAATGCTTTAAGACCGACTTGAAAGAATGTGAACTTATCCTATAATTTCTAAGGATTAAGATAAATAAGTCGGCGCTTTGCTGAACATAGGTCACATTCTGTGTCCTTTACATGCGTGGTTGAGTAAAGAGGTCATGGGAAAATCAAAATATGAAACTCAGATCTCATAGATCAAAACACACAGAGAATTAGCACTTTACTGAAACGTAATATAGCTTCGCTAAGCCTTTGACTGACAGAGAAACAGCGTGCCAGTTGACTGAAGGTGTGAGAAAGTTTCTCCATACTGGGACAATTAGGACAAATACATTTAAAATGAAAACATTGGGTGCCCGGATAGCTCAGTTGGTAGAGTGGGCGCCCATATATGGAGGGTTACTCCTCGACGCAGCAGGCCCGGGTTTGACTCCGACCTGCGGCCCTTTGTTGCATGTCACTCCCCCACCTCTCTCCCCTTTCATGTCTTCTGCTGTCCTATCAAAATAAAGGCTGGAAATGCCCAAAAGATTATCTTTACAAAAGAAAGAAAATGTTGACTTGACATTAACATCTTCACAGTATAGAACATATCATATAAAGTGCCGTTTTTTCGAGTAGAGATACTTTACACAGGTATTTCCATTTCTTGCAACTTGATATTTCTACTCTACTCTACATTTAAGAGGGAAATATCAAACTTTTTACTTCACTACGATTATCTGACAGCGTTAAATACTTTGCAGTTCAGATGAATAGTTTGCATACAAAATAAAGTGCATGCAGGAAGCCCTGTCTGTACCCAACAGTAGGAATAAAGCAGTTCAAATTAGCTCCATCTTGACCAACTACGACAGTAAAATGCTGCATTCACATTAATAATAATCCAGTAACATGATATATAATGGTAAAACTCTCACTCAGGGGCCATTTTCCTGAATTGGGAGTAATTTTACTGTTGATACTTTGGCTTAGATTTTCTAATTGTACTTAGATACATCCCATTTTGAATGCATGACTTTAACTTCTAATGAAGTATTTTTTTATATTTGCAGTGTTGCCACTTTCGCCTTTACTAAAGGATCTGAATACTTCCCCCCCACCACTGTTGAAAGGAGTGGTAACTCTCGATTAGTGATGTCGTCTAGAACTCTCCCAGCGTCAGCAATCTCATTAAAATGCCGCGAACGATCTCGCTCACCCCCCCGAAAGCCCACTAAAGAGACGCTCACTCTGAAGTACTTTGTCAGCATTCGTTTGGAAGCTAGAAGACGTAGCCTACTGTACGGTCTGTACTTACTCGCCGCAGTGTGTGAAGCCACTGCCAGCAACACCGACAGCACAACAGACGTCCACATTGTCACACAGTGCACCTCCTCTGTCTGGAATATCCCTTTTTGTGAGCACCAGACAACAGAAATGGGGCTTTATAAAGCGTCTGGTGTTTGGCCTCACATAGAGTATTAGTAGAAGATACGCCTCCTGCGGACCTTATCCAATCAGATTTTAGGGGGCACCCACCTGGACTGATTTTGTGTATTTACAGTTTTTAAAAAAAAAAGCACGTCTCTGGGATTACAGTCATACATACAGTAGAGAAGAAAAAAACACATAATCACGTAAGAAATGTAAAAAGTCCACATGTTCTTTTTGCATGGCGACAGATTGGATCATGGGACACGCTCGAGTGTGCATAAACTGAATTAAAGAAAAATCTTTCTAAGAAACATATGCACATATGAACTGCACTAGTTGTTCCCTGAGGGGATCAATAAAGCATTCTGATTGTGACTATAGCTGAGCTCAGTGACATACAGTACATACCAGTATAGGTAGTGGTGGAATGTAACTAGTACATTTACTCAAGTACTGGGCTTATATTTGACTTAATATAAGCAAAGTATATTTTTAATGTCCCTTTATACTTGTAGAGGAATATTCTGTACTGTTTACTCCACTCCAAGTATTCCCCCTGCTGCAGTTACTTAATCGATTCATTTACATGCAAAAGATCAGCTAAAACATGAAAAATGCTGCGTACACGTTAATGCGTCAGTATTAATGACGTAATGATATAATATGCATTAATCAAGTTCACTTTGCTGGTAATATTTCTGTACTTTTACGCAAGTAACATTCTTAATGCAGGAATTTGACATGCACAAAGTACTTTACATAATGTGCTATTGGTACTTTTACTTAAATAAATACTTCTTCAACCACTGAATACACACTACATCATCTCTACAGTATGTGTACATTTGTGTTGTATCAGCAATAACATCGACCTTGTGTAATTATTATTTTCTCATGATTTTTACGTTAACCTGTTTATATATTTTGGATAGCACCTTATCAATAACTTATATTTTATATTTGGATATATATGTATACTGTATATGTGCACTCTTTCCTACTTTGTAACTGCTGCACATCTATTTCCCTTGGGATAAATACTATGTTCTATTACTAAGTTCTATCTTATTTTATTATCTTGGCAATATTGGGAGGCCTCTGTCACAATAATAAAAGACAACAAAAATGTATCCATTTGGGGGGCAGCAATTATTAATGAAACTGTTTAAAGATCAGTACGATACAACAGGATTGAATTTAAATCATGAGGTTACAGGGGCGTGAATTTTTGGGTGTTATGCGACAATTCCACAAAACACGTGCTTTCGAATACAATATGAATGGTTATATCTCTAAATCTCTGCTAAAATCAGCTGACCTATTTTGGGCTGCTCGTCGAATTATTCCTAATTAAGTGCAGATTTACTCTGAAATTCACCTTGCTACTGATGATTAAATCCACCTCGTGAAAACAAAAACAACAACAAAAAGTACTTTATATTTGTAGAAGTTATATTGGCGACATACTTAAATATGATGCTGTGGTGAAATATAATGTCAGAAATATTAAAGTGTAAAAGGAAGTTGTTCATTTATGTGTCATTAGAACAATAGGTCACACAGTCTGCTTAGAAAGAAAAAAAAAAAAAGAAAGGAGGAATGCAGCGTTAATGAGGATTATTGAAGCACTTGTGACTCCCTAAATTCATCCGGCTTTGTCCCTCTACCCCCCCCCCCCCCCCCCCTCCACCCACCTCCCCACCTTCCCCTCCCCAGGAACTAAAAAGTGACTTTGTTAAGAGGTTTTTTTTGTTGCGTATGTGCCAATTTGTGACACTGTTTAAACCTTTTTCTTTTTGTTAACAATGTCAGCATTCACAGCAAATCCTGTTCAGACCTGTTTCATCATGAACCCTTTAACTCCCTTCAGGCCTCAACATGTATGTTCAGACCATATACTATAAAACATCGCGTCTCATATAGAGTTTAAAAAAAAAAGAAAGAAAGACTGATGCATCAGATAATGTGATAAAAGATTAAACATGGCTAAAGTGTTGAGTCTTGGTAACAATTTGATCAGCATATCAGGTTTTGTTTCTGGAGTGTAGAAATGGGTGTTGATGGCACACTGGACTTGACACATGCCTTTGGTGTGGGAGACCTGCGTTCAATTCCCACTGCGATGCATCAACCAATGTGTCCATGAGCAAGACACTTGCTCCAGAGGCGTGCGGCCTCTGGCATATGTAGCAATTGTAAGTTGCTTTGACATGTAAATGACATTTAGTGTAATATAATGTAGAAAAAAAAAACAGAACTGTGACCCCTTATAAAAAAAGTTGCGTTACAACCCCACCCCCCACAATAATGAAAACTGGCCAGTGCAACTATGCAAATATGTAATTATAATTTCCTTAACATAATTAAAGAAATTTACACCATAAATTGATGCAGAAAAAGGCACAAATTGTTGCAGAAAAATTCACCAGAATGCAGGAACCCCGATGTTGAACCCAAAGTTACGCCCTTCATATCGGTCACAGAAACCATTGTTCTGCATGTGAAGTATTCTTACTTTTAAACTTCTGTAATTTTTTGTTAATAATACTTTTAACTACTTTAATTTGAGTTTGATTTTGAATGCAGGGCCTTTTAAATTAGATGATATTAGATTTAACTTTACATTACATTTGACCTGTTGTATTAGTAATTACAAAAGGTGACCGTGCCGTTGAAGTGTTGGCATACGTTGTGTGGGCTCTGAAGACTTAGCTTTAAACTGGCCTTTGTCTCATGTTTGCAATTTTGTCTGTTTTTAAGTTTTATTTTACTATTTTTATTTCTATTTTATTGCTTGTTTTTATTTACTGTTTTTTTTTTATTATTATTATATATTTTTTTTTACAATTTTACATGTGAAGCACTTTGTGACTTTGTTCTGTAAAAGGTGCTATATTAAATGAACGTAGTAGCTCACTGACTTTAACGCACACTCGCCTGCAGTTCGCCAGTCCGTCCATCAGGCGGCGCTGTGAAATAAAGGGAGTGGGAGCGGAGGCGTTCAGAAGTAGAGCCGCTCCACTTTGATTGGAGGAAGTACTACATCAACAAAGAAAGATGGCCGAAGTGATAGAGCTGCAGAAACTCAAGGTTGGTAGTGCTATAAATATGTATTTATTACAAACAGTTAGGTGTTTTTATTAATACATATTATGTTGTAACCGCTGTTAGTTGTAATACCAGAGAGCGAGGATACGGATAACTAAACGGTTTGAAGTATAAAATGTGTCCGCCGTTAGTGAAGGCTAACGACCGGCGTGTGTTCATTCAGCTGCGAAGCTAACCGAGCCAACCGGACGGAGAAACGTTCAAAATACATAACCATTAAGTTTAATTAACGGCTGGGAATGAGTTTAAATATGACCGATAGAAGTGTAACATTTGATTAAAACTGTAAAAGTAGCTCCTGCTGTTGGATATAAAATGTCCCGCCAACTCTGTCCAGGTCCAATTAAATTAGCGACAAAGGTAACGGAGCATTGTTTGACCTCAACCGGTCGTACAAATCATGTTATGCAAACATTAGTCCGTGAACACAACGTCTGTTGCTCGAGTTGTCCCGTTTACTAGCTAGCTGTCTGGAAAACTGTACATTCTCTAATTTATCAATTCTTACTCCCTAGCAGTGGTGGAAACTAAGTACAGTTTTGATGCAACGTTACTTGTATTTTACTTGAGTATTTCCACTTCATGTAGGATTTTTCTTTTTGTGCAATATTCTACTTTTAATTCTGATACTTGAAGTGCATTTTGAATGCAGAACTTTGTACTAGAGCATTTTTATACTTACTTGACCTGATTGAACTACCCAGAACAGCCACTGAATGGACTTTGTGGTGGTTTAGTAATTATGGTTAATATTCAAAATCCTTAAGGGAAAATTAATATTTTTTTTTTTTTTTCCGGAACCACACTGTTGAGCTCTGTGGAAATTGTTAAACGCAAGGCAAGGTTGTTAAATGGCGCTTTTTGTAATAAAAGCACTGTTTCTGTCTGCTGTTGTTTTAGCTTGCTGAACTGAGGCAGGAGTGCGAGGCCCGAGGTCTGGACACCAAGGGAAACAAAGGAGAGCTCATTGCCCGACTGCAAGCCTATCTGGAGGAGCACGGTGAGGCGACATCCTTCACATTTAGACATTGTATAAAAATACAAGTGTGTGTGTGTGGATGGACTATCAGAAACACATGGACTTGATCAAGTTGAGATGAATTGTTTCGACATACAATTCTGATATGAGATGCTAGCTCTTGATGTAAAGTAATACTGTGTCTTGGATTCCTTATTGTGATTAAAATACTGTTGTTGTTGTTGTTGTTTTTTTCTCTGTCCTGTCCTCTTTCTTTCTGCTCTCTGGTGGTGTGAAATGTCTTTATCCCATAATCCAAACAGAGGAAGATGTGGATGTAGATGACGTGCTGGCAGAGGATACAGAGGTAGTGGTTGTCAATGCTTTCACTTCCCCTCTCAGACCTTGTTAGACCATTTTGTGAAGTGGTGATACATGTTTCCGTTTTCCTTTCAGGACTTTCCTAAAGTTGAGAGTGCTAACGATGTAAAAGACGAGAAGGATCCCGAGTCTACTGAGTGCGAGCCGTAAGTATATTCACAAACAAAACAAAAAAAAGAGGTACTGGGCAAGGCTAGCTGTTTGCCCCTACTTTCAGTCTTTATGCTAAGATAAGATAACCATATCCTAACTGTCTGCAAGTGTATTTGCCAAAATGCCCCAATATTTCTTTAATTTTAAGGTAGTAATGTTTATTTATGACTACGCTATAAACCACAGTCTCAAACCCAGTATTGGGCTATGTGGCTGAAATTCACATCATGCCCAATATGTGTACATCGGATCTAAATGGCTTCACATATGGAGTATTATTGGTCAGGTTTGGTGTAGAAATGTCCCACATGGTCAGCCCCAGGTTGATAAACCAGTTTATACTGGGTCATTAGTTTTCCCCAGCAATCAATCTGTAGTCACTACACTTCCTTTCATGTTTTTTTTTTTTTTTTTTTCAGACCTGCTGATAAGAAGGTGGTGAAAATAGCTCCTCCGTCATCTTCCGGTGAAGTACGTATGACACGTTTGTAATAATAGTTTGATTTGAAGCCTTCAATCGGTGTAATCAATGTCGCGCGTGTGTGATGTGTGACATATGGGCGCTCAAAGGCAAAAAGTTCAATACACAGTGACTTTCAGAGCTCTTGGCAAGTGTGTGTGAGGGTGTGAAACCCTCAAACTCCTAATAATAGATTAGATGCATTACACCTTTTGCAAATATTCATCAGCAGTACCAACACCTCCGCTAGCAGCTTGTGTTCTGATTTTTTTTTAATCTTTTGTTGAGCAGAGACTACAAAAGAGAGCTGAACGTTTCAACCTGCCTGCAACAGCAGAGAGCAAAAAGGCCATACGTGCAGCAAGGTAAGACTTCACCAGGCTCCTCCTCTAAATGTCCTTTTAAAGGCAACTTAGTTTTATTTAAGTGGTTTTGGCCATCATTCATATAAGTTCCGATAACATTGCACTCACTCGTTTGATTAGGGGATGCAGCAACATCAGTGAATAATGATCTGGTTCAACTTTGACCCAACATACTTACCGTAGTTATACTTGCCTACATTGTTTTTCTTCTGCATGGAGGTCCAGTTTTAAGTGGTTTTAGATTATATGATCTGGGCGATCATATTACAAAAAGATATGAATAAATAACCCAAATATATTCTTACAGACATTAGGGCTGCAGGATTATGGCCAAAATGATAATCACGATTATTTTGATCAATATTGAGATCATGATTAATTATCACGATTATTTGTTGATTTTAACCCAAAAAAAATTGTCACATAGGCAATTATAACCACTTTTACATCCATATTGTGCTAAATTCCTGCTAATACATCCATATTGTGCTACATTCCTACTAATACATCCATATTGTGCTACATTCCTGCTAATACATCCACATTGTGCTACATTCCTCCTTTATCGAAGGATACTGTGAAGGAGTTCGGCATTTCAGCTGTTGTGCGACTGCTTTCTACACATGCACGTTTGCCGTGAAAGATACAGGCAATGCAATTTTCTGTTCACGTTAACAGCACATGGGGTGCCCGGTATCTACCAGACAAAATAGCAATGCGGATTTCGGTGGCTCATTGCCACCAAAACCCATGTTAGAGGCAACATAAACATCACTGCATGTCACGTTGGTAAACACTAATAACACGTTACACAGCAGGTAACGTTAGCCTACCGTTAGCTACAGTAGTAACTGGATTAAGCACGGCTAAAATGCTGACAGCTAAACGGTGTAGTGTGACTGTATTTCACTGTAGGATTCCAACAGCGGGACGTCCAACAATCTGATGCTAAAGCTATGAGCTAAAAGACACAAATGGTCCCTGTTGTTATTGTATGAAAAACAGACGGGACAAAATGTTGCGTTTACTGGTAAACATCGTGACCAGCTTATGATGACCGACTGCTACCTGTTTTTTTTTCGTCACGTTACTCTGTCCTCTGTAACTGTCTACATCTAGAAACTAAGCTGCACGGTGCAGGGAACAACTCTGATTGGCTCCTGGAGACACGTGATCAGACAGAGCGCTAGATTGGCTTTGCAAAAACTGTTCTACGAATGGAATGACGCATTTTAAATATCGCTCGATCACGCAAATTTGATCGTGGGAAGCCAAAATCGTGATCGTGATTAAAATTTGATTAATTGTGCAGCCCTAACAGACATTCAGAAACAAAGCGTTCACAGGGTCCCTCCTGGGATACCGTAAACAGGTCATTGTCAACATGGTCACACCAGAAGCTACACAGCAGCCCAGCCTCACTCATTCCACAACAACTTAATTAACATTTATGCTTGAAAAGAATGAAACGTTAGCTCCAACGCGTAAAAAAAATCACTACATTCACTCTACGTGATTTTATAGCAGGGCTGTCAAACATACGCAGAGAAGTAATTCATTCCAATTCCAAATTTACCACTATAATCTCAGATTAGTGGTTTTAATGACGTTTTTTCTTTTGTTAAGCCAGTGACTGTGGGTTTATTATTAATTTTAGAGTTCTTTTTTTCGTAAATGTACGACTTTAATCTTAGAATTTCTGAGTTTTTTCTAAGAATATTTCCCCTCTCTCCTGAGTCCCTAACATTATAATTTTTTCTTACAATGGCCTTAGAACGCTGTCGTTTGCCAACATCAAGCTGACGAGAAACTCTGTGGCAGATGAAGTTTCTGGAGTGGTTTACTGGTCTGGCCCACTTGAGGTCAATGGGTATTGGACCCATGAATTAAAATGAGTTTAGCATTCTCTTCTATTGGAAGGTGTACGTATTCTACCCTACAACCTTTTCACTCCCAAAAAATATATTATTGACAAGTGAAGGAAAAATATGACAAATAACGGATGTTCACTTTAAAGGTCCCATGGCATGAAAATTTCACTTTGAGGTTTTTTAACCTTAATATGCGTTCCCTCAGCCTGCCTATGGTCCCCCAGTGGCTAGAAATGGTGATAGGTGTAAACCGAGCCCTGGGTATCCTGCTCTGCCTTTGAGAAAATGAAAGCTCAGATGGGCCGATCTGGAATCTTCTCCTTATGAGGTCATAAGGGGAAAGGTTACCTCCCCTTTCTCTGCTTTGCCCGCCCAGAGAATTTGGCCCACCCATGAGAGAGAGAGAGAGAGAGACATCATGGCTTTCAAACGAGCAAAGTGGCAGTTGGTCAAGGCCACACCCCCACCCTCCACCTTGCCCCCATTTCACCTCCTCAATAGCTACAGACACAGAAATGGCACATCCTAAGGAAAGTGGGACTGGTTCTAGTGGCTGTAATTCTGCACCAAGGCTGAATTTTGGGAAAGAGACTTCAGATACAGTATTAGGGGACCACTAAGTTATATATAAAAGAGACTTCAGATACAGTATTAGGGGACCACTAAGGTCTATATAAAAGAGATTTCAGATACAGTATTAGGGGACCACTAAGGTCTATATAAAAGATACTTCAGATACAGTATTAGGGGACCACTAAGGTCTATATAAAAGCACCCAAAGTGCAGCATGTCATGGGACCTTTTTAAAATAAAAGTCTATGCCCTGCATCAGTAATTAGTCCAGTTAACATAACTGATAGAAATGGTGGCCAAAACGCTGAAAATAATACCCAAGTAGTTGGTATGAATTGGATTTATGCTATGAGTACATGTACTTCACCGTGTTGAAATGATTATTCTCCTTTTCTTCAGGTTTGGTGAATCCACAGAGAATACCAGCCCCGCTCCAGGTCGGTTTTCACCCTTTGCTCTTTTACTAAACTGACTTTCACTAGTCTGAAGTTGATAAGAATGTGACATGACAGCATCCAGTTTCCTTTAGGATTTTCTTTTTTTTTTTTTTTTAGCAGTGACTACATTGTGCGTCTGCCCTATTTCTGATTAGCCTGGCTCTGCCCTCCTACGGACTTCTCTCAATTTTCATTTCCCTTCAGTACTCCGTCTGGGTTCGCGGTATAGTCTTGGGTTTTTCTCCGGCCAAATATTTGGCGGTCCAATCAGCGAACCGAGGGAGTGGCTGAGAACGATGACGTCGAGGACGCACGCTAGAAAGATGGGAGCGAAGCCATTCAGTCTGTTTGTGGCAACGCCGCCGAATATCCAGAAGTTAAAGCTCGAGCAAGAACAATCTTTGCTGAGTTGTGTTGGTGGCCATGATGTGGCGTCCCTCCTCCCCACGGGGTTCGGGAAAAGTTTGATTTTCCAGCTCGCTCCGTTAGTGGTGAAGGAGTTGGCTAAGGCGAACGCTAGTGATGCTAATGCTAAATATAAACCGATAGTTGTTGTCTGTCTCCACTGTTGTTGATCATGCACATGACATACATCACGACCAAACGTTAGCGATTGGTTCTGGCAGATCCAGAGTGGCTCTGGGCAGATCCAATAGTTTTAAACTTCAACAGAGTACCCGCCTTCAAGGAAGTTAATACTTGTCAACGGAGAGTGGCCAGACTCTGTGCAGATGAAATGTACCAGAGTCTGGTAGGACCAGCCTAGTGTACCAGAGTCTGGAAGGACCAGGCTAGTGGACCAGAGTCTGGTAGGACCAGGCTAGTGTACCAGAGTCTGGTAGGACCAGGCTAATGGACCAGAATCTGGTAGGACCAGGCTCATTTCTGATACTGTGGCGGCAGAAATGTTGCCACGACGGGCCGCCACTACAAAATTCACATAGAGGAAACACTGATCCTATATCATAATGCTTTTGGCAACCCATAGCTTTAACACGTTTTTCACGTTTAATGCTAAAGGTTTCACTGTTTTCTATCTGCTGCTTCTCACCCCGCAATTTAACGAATGTGTCTCCCAAACAGGCGCTGTTGCCAACAGCAAAGCTCCTGTAAGTGTTGGAATCATTCCGTTGACACATTTCTATAATTCCTCCACTTAAGGAGACAATGTTAATCTGAATGTTTTTTTTTTTTATGTCTCGCAAAGGTGAACGTCGATCAGCTGAAGAAGAGAGCAGAACGATTTGGCATGAACGTTTCGTCCGTTTCACAAAAGGTGACTGTGAGCTTCAGTTTGGGGTGGAACTACACCTTTTTAAGTTGACATTTTTCACATGTTTACATATTTATTTATTTTTTTCCTGCATTTTTGAGTCTTACATTTTGGGGTTTTATTTCCAGATTGAGGAGGATGAAAAGCTGAAAAAGAGGAAGGAGAGGTTTGGAGTCACAGCAGCTGCAGGCGTAGCTGTTTCAGCCGATGTTGAGGTGAATTATTATTTTTTTTTTTTTTTTACAAATGCATGTATCGTTTGTTAAACAATAGCGGTCAGTTATATTTGATCACGATGGATTGAGTTTAACATAAAAAGACCTGTGGGAATGAGGAGTGATTGTGTAATAATGTTGATTTCTTTTTTTATTTTCTACAGGCAAAGAAAATGAAGCGGGCTGAAAGATTTGGAAAGAGTGAATAATGTTTTTAGAGCCTGTGTTGTTTTTTTTTGTAAAGCATTTTCATTACTGCACAACACAGAGATCCCTGAAGATGACAAATGTCACTAATGGGATTCCTGTAAATCAAAAGTATAATTAAATGCAAAGATAAATAGGTGAGTTGGATAATTTCTTTTTTGAACATACAGAGGAACAGCGGGATGACATGTTTGAAATACAAACAAAAAGGAAATAGCTCCCAGTTAGTTACTGAGCCTCACATCGGTGAATAATGTCAAATAGAAAAAGCATTTCATTCAAACCACCTATTTATTATTTACTGGGGCATCATTTTCTCAGTCCTGGGAGGCTTTCAAGCATGTTATTTTACAGTTTCGGTTACTTTTATTAAGGAATTGGAGTGTTTTCTAAAAATCTATGGGCAGCAATATTACCTTCTCTGTAACAGAAGTTTTGTTTTACTCCTCTTTTCCTTTTCGTTCACTGCTTTCTCCACGCTGCATTGAAGTCCATGAATCAAAACTGCCAGCTGTTTAGGGGAAATAATTTTGATTTCTTGCTGTATAATCTTAAATCAAAATGGTGCTTTCAACCCTTCGAAATTTCCCAAATCAAGCCGAAAATGGGAGCAAGTCAAAGCAAGGAACGCATTTACTGTAAAGCAGCTGCAGGGAGCGTGAAGGGTTGATCTTTGCTTGGTACAAGTGGTCTTAAATCTAGATTTGAACATTTTGGGAACTTTTTGGTGAGCGCGTTACTTTGAATAGGCTATTGCAGTTATACGAGCAGGTCAGAACCCAGTGAGGTAATTACCTGTCGGATAGAGATAAGAATGGAAACGAATTGTATTAACGCCTACAGTTTGCGGGAACTAAAAAAAAAAAAAAAAAAAAAAAAAAAAAAAAAACCTGGTATCTAAAAATATCCTCATTATATGACATGCAATCACGGAAATTGAAAACGTTGAGCCGTGGATATAAAAATGTGTAATACATTCATAATACAGAAAATCAATGTCAAGTTTAACAGTAAACGTATAAAGTAGTTGAAAGATTAAAATAAATCCTGTATTTCTGTTTATTGGTAAGTAATGCAATCAAATCCATTGAAATGATTGAACTCACTTATTTGCATTTACTGTGAGTATTTAACTGTACTTTTGATTTAACAGAGCCTATTATTTCTGTGTTTTCTCTTTGGGATTGCATTGGTTCACTGCTTCAGTTATCTGTCCATTTTATAACATTTTGTGGTTTAAAATAAATTGTTTTAAATTTTTTGATATCTTGGTTGTTTTTTTAATCTGTATCTTTTCATAGAGAGTCACTGTCATGACTTGAGGGGAGACTTTTCTAGTGAACATATTTCATAATTAGTCACCTATATTATTTTCCTCAGTACGACGAATAATGTCTGAAAAAGTCCTATTGGTATCGTGGACATGAATACCTATAACCAGTTGACCTATGATGAACAGACCTTAAGGGTATCATTCTTTTAAAATGTGTCAAGGGTTCTATAATCATGTTTTTATAGTCTTGTCACAGAACAATTAAATGATAAAAATAGTAACATTACCACATTGGAAATTCAATTGCTCTTGTGCTATGGAAGTGAAAATGCCCAACAAAGTAGTCCAGTGAGAGAGGATTCTTCTTTATGGGACATATAGTTTCCCTTGGACTGCAGTCAGTAGTGTTGCTGTTGTAGACCGCACATACCAAAACTGACAACTTACTCCAGCAATATCAATGTTTACTAAACTGCAATATCACAGACTGTATTTTATTGATATAGCACTTTTCTAGTCTTAATGACTTTACATTGCCCGTACCTTACATAGTACGGGCACCATTCAAACACAATCATAGATAGATAGATATACTTCATTGGTCCCAAAGGGGAAATTCAAGGTCCCAGTAGCTTAAATACATCACACACAACATACACATACATCATAAACAGGATGATAAAATAACAAAAAATAAATAAATCCACATGAATAATATGGACAATAAAAGAAAAGATACTAAATAAAAAAAATCCACATAAATGTCCTAAGGGATGTATAAGCATGAGACGCTTGCAGTGACAGGGCAGGTAAGGTGCTCTGTGAGAGTGTGTCACGGTGGTAGTGCAAATAAGTCCAATAGTGCAAGGAATGCAGACATAGTAATATAAAAACTATATAGCAGTGCAAGGATAAAGTAAAAAAAAAAAAAAAAAAAAAAGACCGCATTAAATATGGGCATTATATGGGAATAAGCCCCTATCATTATTTCCTATGTGAAATACAGTGAATTCAACCGTTCAGGCTGTTCACTTATATTTAGCTTTTTTTTATTTTGCTGCTACGTTTTTTTTTCTGATATTGCACTGCCCTCTATCTATCTATATCTATCTATCTACCATTTGGGTTGTTTTGGTGACCCCTGCTGGTCATTAATGGAATTACACCAACGTTAATACCCAGTGTGACGTATGTTCCTGTGACGCGCAGAAATTTTAAACTATCGTCCTTGTCAGTGATGGCGGCTTCGTTAAGTTCTCTCCCTGTAAGCTGTAATAACAAATGGTACTACACACGGCAACAGATCGACAACAGCCCATCTCGGCGAGCTGGACTTGATCCTGACAAGGAACTGTCCTACAGACAACAGGCAGCGAACCTGCTCCAGGACATGGGACAGCGGCTCAATGTGTATCTTTTGTCGGGGGACGACTTGCGGCTCACCTAGCAACATTAGCTAGCTTGTTAGCTAGGTAGCGAAGTTTAGCTTCTCGTGAAACCGGTTAGGCGGAAAGCATGGCTAGTGGTTGCTGTTGTGTTTAGTTCGAAGGCTTTATACGTGTTTATATGTTTTATATTTGTTTCAGACGGTGGTTTGTGATTTTACCACGGTAACGTTAACGTGCCAGCGTTATCTGAGAGCGGCGTAGTAGGCTAAACCGGGGCCACGAAGGCCTGTGTGTTCGGCGGGCCTTCACGACGTTAGCATTAGCTCTCTTGCCTCTTACTGTTAATGTTAGTGAAGAAAGGTGTAGCTGCAGTGGCGCAACGATCTTAAAAAACATTGCGTTATTCGTGTGTTTACATGTTTTATCTTTAGACTCTACCCTTTTATATGTACGAAAATTGCTTCCGGCTAACATCTTGACTGACGTGCGAAGCTAGCCGGGGTTTCAGTTGCCCTGCCACTGATGTGATATTGAGTTTAATAACTCATTAATTATTGCTACTTTGTGTTATTTGACATGTAGACCAAATGGCCCCAGTTATATGCGCGATATACAGTCAATGAATGTGTTGTGATCTGTTAGTACTGTTTGCTACATTGTCCTTAAATGCCATGTATCAGGTCCCAACTTACAATTAATACAGCCATTGTGTACATGCATCGATTCTACATGGTCCAGTCATTCACTCGATTTCACAGAAATGTAAGTATTGTTTGGCACCTGAAGTCCCAGCTACAACGGTCTTGTTAACTTGTGTGAATCAACTAATGGACTTATTTTGGTTTACCCTCGCCAGGTTATATCTCCCGCCGCACTCTTCCTCGCCGCAAAGGTCGAGGAGCAGCCCCGGAAGCTGGAACATGTTATCAAGGTGGCCCATGCATGCCTCGATCCTCAGGATCCTCCACCAGATGTACGCAGTGATGTAAGTGTTGGCCTCTAGTTAGAATCGCCTGCAATTGGGCTCTGTCTCCTCCTGAGCTTACCTTATGGGGGTAGTGATTCAATCTCCACAATACTACGGCTTAATCAGAACCAGATTTATTGCCAAACATGTTTGCAAGGAATTTCCCTTGGCGTATAAGGTGCATACAGTAAACAATAAACATGTTCATGTATTTATTTATATAAGCACTTTTGACTTTAAATCAAGAGAGGGCTGTGTTTTTAAGCTACTGCATTTTATGTTGCTTGAATTTGTGATGCTCACATCACAATTTTGTTTTCCTTAGATGGCAGCTTTGATGCTGATGCTTATGTATGAAATGTATTTTGGCGATAAGTTAACAGTTCTTGTTCTTTAGTCTTGCTTGTCAAATTGCATTTGAACTGGGTACAACTGTTTGAGGAGGTCTTTTGTTTTGAGTTACCTGAGGTAAAGGGTGGGCGGTCTGACTGATTTTTAGATCATGATCGGTCTTAAATGCGCCCGCAATTTACTTTTCAGGCGATGCGTGGAGATTGCGGTATTAAATGCCCTCCTACTTCTGTTTCCAAACTTCACACAACCTCATTGACTAAGATCTGCGCTATGTAGTATTGCTATTAGTTCACCTGTCCGGGAGGCTCTGACACATTCTCCGCACTCTGTGTCCGCGGGCAGCTGTGGGCTTGTACCGGTTAATGTTCTGTGCATTGTCGGACACATGCAGCCACAGGTCCTAAAACCGCTTGCGAGGCTGACAAGTACACAGCAGCCCGTGGCGTTTATGTCCGAGCCTTTCTCTACCTGCATGTTGTCAACTGTGTGGTTTGGAATGAACGTGAGACAACAGGACAGAGTAACACGGTGGATATTGCTCATATAATTTTTTTTTTTTACGACGTAGTTAAGGCGGCAGCCGTGTGTCGCTTAGGCGGCCGCCTTAACTGCGAAGTGCTGCGGGAAACCCTGAAATGGCTATGCTGATTGGACAAATTACTTCACGTGGCTCTTTCTTGGTTGAAGCAATGTCGACAACGCAATATGAGTTATAGCTAGCGGAATGGCGGATGAGGAAATTATCCCTAAAAGAATATTTCACTCCGAGTGGCAGAGCCTTGCGAGACAAAATCAAAACTGTTATCATTGACAAAAAAAACCAACATGTTTTTCACTAAGTATTGTTTTGTGTTTACATTTTGCTACTTTTTCTATTTGAGTTATGAGTTCTTGGAAAGTGTTTTTGTGGTTGTTATCTTCTGGCTTCTGTTTCCAACACAGGTTTAAATCACCATTTTGAAAATTTTGCAGCATCTTCTCTTTTGTGATTACTAATTCTTTTTTTTTTTTTATAACCTGTGTAGGGCTGTGCTCGATTGAAGAAATTCTTAGTCGACTAACACTTATTCAATTGTATCGACTAATCGATTAGTTGATTTAATCGACAGATCTGTAAATCTGAGTTTCTCCGCAAAGAGTCATGCAAAAGCACCACTTTAGTTCTTGTGTTTACCAGAGATGTGCCCGTACGTTTCTTGGAAATAAGTCATTCAGCATGAAAAAAGCATAAAACATGACTAATCGACTGAAGAAATCTAAGTTGACTAAGACCAAAACGACAGATTAGTCGACTAATCGACGAAGAGGGAGCAGCCCTAAACCTGTGTAGTATCTTCAATGCAATATTGTGATTTAATGGTGCAAATGGAGACCATATACATACATAGGTTATTTCAAGTCTGCCTACAGTCTACAAGGCATTTTAAATTTGAGATAAAATGTCGCAATTTAGATCATGGATCGTGATTGCGAATTAAGTAGACAGTAATATTGTGTGTATATTGTAATTTTTTTGGCCAGATCGCCTACCCCTACCACAGGTGTCATTCCTTCTTGATACATTGTTCAAGAGAGCAAAAGACAAACATGCTTCCCACTGTCTGTGTATGTTCCGAGTCACTCCTGGTAATGTGATAATTTTTTTTTTTAGCTGCTGTAAAACCAAAAAGCATCTGTACTCACTGTGTAGCTTGTAATCGTCTCAATACTTAATCTGTGAGGCGTCTTCAGCTCTACGTGAAAGGTAGGGTTAATGTGTTTGACAAACGGATAGAGGCCTCCAAGTGAGTAATGTGCCTGTCCTCTCAACTTCAGGCCTACCTGCAACAAGCCCAAGACCTGGTCATTCTTGAGAGCATAATACTCCAGACCTTGGGTAAGTTGGGAAGGAAGAACTGGGTCCCTTTTTGATTTTCCCTCCAGAAACACATGTGATCATAAAAATTGTGCTAACCTGTTTTACTTTTGTCCACAGAAAGCCCATATGCGGTTAGCAGCGCAGGAAAGAGACGCTCGCGCTTCACATTAGCAGCGCTTACCCACTGTTGCATTGCAGCGTTTTCCGCTTTTGTCTCTATTATGTCCATAACTTTTTACATTTCCCTCTTTGTTTCTTGTCTACATAAGTTTAAGCCACGCGTTTTGAGGGACCATGTGATGAATTGCTTCATCACAAATGATGGCTTTTAGCATGTTCGCTACAGCCGGGCTTAATCCGCTCCCGAGTTTTCAACCTTGTAGACGGTTGAAGAAGATAACAGTGGCTTTATTTGAAAACGCCAAATTGTGTTTACTTTTTAAACAAGATTCGGCGTCATGTAACACACCAAACGTTTGGGGGGGGGAGGGGAAAAAAGTGTAACGGCATGCCTTTTTTAAAATGTTTTTCACATTCATCTTTTGTTTTCACATCGTCCAGGATGTTATTGGAAGACCCCATGCAAAGTGCTATTCCACGTATATTCTCTGCAACACTTAGTCTGGTGTATAACCGTATACGTTTTCTGGCTTTCAGGGACTTGATTGAAATCTGTTTGGTGCATATGTTAGTCTGACTATTCCGTTTCATTTATCAGGACTTGTTTCTTTTTTGTCCCTTTTTTTGATTACAGCTTTTGAAATCACCATTGACCATCCTCATACTCATGTTGTCAAGTGCACTCAGCTCGTCAGAGGTGAGCACCAGCTCTTCAATTTAGCTACATTCCGTTTTGTATATTTCAGCATCGTACGAAGTGTGCGTGTTCAGCGGCTAACTCGCAGGTTTTAAGTGTGTTTTTTTTGTTCTATTGTTGTTCCAGCGAGTAAGGATCTTGCTCAAACGTCATACTTTATGGCCACTAACAGGTATATTCACAGTTCACTGTTAAACATAAGTTTCTGTAATTTGATGTGGACAGTAAAATAGTGCAGCATGTTTTCATATGATATCTAACTCAATATGTCTGCTCTCTTTCCTCTCCCCCTCCTG
Organism: Perca flavescens; assembly: GCF_004354835.1. Taxonomy (NCBI): domain Eukaryota; kingdom Metazoa; phylum Chordata; class Actinopteri; order Perciformes; family Percidae; genus Perca; species Perca flavescens. The sequence continues at coordinate 7,591,688 of NC_041337.1, forward strand.
TTTCTGTTTTTTTTGTATTGCCTTATGGGATGTATCCTGCCACGTAGTCTGCACTTGACCACGTTCTGCCTGCAGTACAGTCCGCCGGTTGTGGCCTGCGTGTGCATCCACCTCGCCTGCAAATGGTCCAACTGGGAGATCCCCGTGTCCACAGACGGCAAACACTGGTGGGAGTATGTCGATCCCACAGTTACCCTCGAGCTGCTGGATGGTACGTGCCGTGAACAACCTCGTAGTTGAGTTTGTTTCAAGTATAGGTAGAAGGAAAAAAAAGAACCTACAAAGGCATATATCCGTTTACTTAATCTGAAGCATTTTAACTTTCTCCTGCTGATCTTGTCTTCACTTCTTTTTATAACTTCTTTCAGAGCTCACACACGAGTTCCTGCAGATTCTGGAGAAAACACCCAGTCGGTTGAAACGGATTCGCAACTGGAAGGTACAGATATCTTTTTTTTTTTTTTTTTGGTTGTCTATTGCTTCTTTGTAACTTACGGAGTAGGGCCAAGACATCCTGCATTGTGTGGCCATTTTTTGGTAACTGACTTTGCTGTGATTGTCTGTTTTCTGGGCTGCCAGGCTGGAGGTCAGACCCCAAAAGCCAAGCCAAAAGTGCAGGAGGAGGGGGACCAGAGGGACACCATGATGAGCATGATCTCCATGGCCTCGTCGGAGAGCACCGTGGCAGGCTTGATGAGCCTCTCGGCTCCGCCTTCCTCCTCCTCCTCGTCCGTCGGCGACAAGGACCGGGGGGAGTCTGGCAGCGCCGCGACTTGGAGTGGCAAAGGCCAGGCCGGAACCGAGCAGCAGCCCAACGACGTTCACGTGCCAGCTAAGGTGTCGCTGAGCGAGTACCGGGCCAAGAACGCCGACGTCCTGGCCGCCCAGAAGAGGAAGCTCGAGAACATGGAGGCCAGCGTGAAGAGGGACTACGCCAACGCCGCCCAGGCTCTCATTGGTCAGCAGCATCAGAGGAAGGAGAAGCAGCCGCATCACCACCAGCAGTCCAGCTCCTCCTCCTCTGACAACCCGTCGCCCATCATTCTGAAAATCCCCCTGGAGAAGGAGAGGCACGAGAGGACCTCTCTCAAAATGCGCTTACCCGTAGCGGCGGGAGGCGGCGGCGGCGGCCATAGTGGCATCGCCCGAGGTCAAGAGCAGGACATCAAAGTCCGAATACGAGTGCCTGAGAAGCAAAGAGGGAGTTCGGGAGAGGAGGGCAAGAGCAGGGACAAGCACAGGGAGCGGTCTAACCACCACCATCACCACCACCACCACCACCACTCCTCCTCCACGGGTGCCTCGCTCTCCTCTTCGCACAAACATTCGTCTGGCTCCAGTGGGGCCGTCGGAGGCAGCAAAAAAGTCCCCAGCGACTCTTCTAGAACGAGCTCTTCGTCGTCGTCCGCGTCGCGCAAGCGGACGCACTCCCAAGAGCCCACGGCAGGCCCCCACCCTGCCTCTAAAGCCAGCAAGTCCTCCAGGAACCCCTACCAGCTGCCGTCCCTTTCTTCCTCCTCTGGGCAAACTCTGGGCCACGGCCCTGACATTCTCCCCGCCCTGGGCCTCCCCCACCACCCGGGGATCTATCCGCACTCCAAGGGCGACAAGACGGACACTAACGGGCACGGGGCGGCCGGCGGCGCCCAGTCAAACGAGTACCAGGACACGTTTGAAATGCTGAACTCGCTTCTGAGCGCGCAGGGGGTCCAGCCGTCCCAGCCGTCCATGTTTGACTACAGGTCCCAGTACGGGGAGTACCGCTACAGCGGCGGCTCCAGAGGGAGCAACCCCAGGCCCCCGCCCCTCCCTTCAGAACCACCTCCCCCACTGCCGCCGTTACCCAAATAGGATCGTCATCAGGAGACACAATACACACATTGTACTTGACATCCCGGACATTCATCTTGTTACATAAAGTATTGTATAATGTTTTTTTTTTTTAAACTAGCCCAACTATTTTTTTACAGGCTTCAGTGTGACAGCAATGAAATGTACTGGTGAGATAAATGAGTTTGCAACCTTTTTTCTTTTTTTTTCTTTTCTTTTTTTACATTTGGGGCAATAATGAGAGGCTTTAAAAGCTTGTGAAATATGGGGGGAGGTGGGGGGGAATACAGGAAAGTGTAGATAATATCTTTTGCTCTTCTGTTTTACTCAAATGAAATGTGATGATGGGACCTGGTAATTTTAACATCGCTGTCTTGAAATCATGTGGAAACTAAAAGATTTCCATCACATACCTTTTTAGGTCTTCTTACGATTTGTTTTTTTTATAATGTTTTTATAGTATGTTATTTATTAATGAATGCTTTTAAAAAATGAAAAAACATAGTCCCTTTTTGTACCTTTTTTTTTTTTTTTTTTTTTTTTTTTTAAGGTTTTTGGCAGAGGGATATTTCTTCATCAAGACTGTACAGGCTAGTTTGAGAGTGCATGTCTCTAAAGCCATCTTTTCAATATTTTTGTCAAATTTTTCTTTTGAAATATTTTCCTTTTTTAAAAAAAAAAAAAAATACTTTTAAAACAGCCATAACCTAAAAGAATAAATAGGTGAGTGAGCCCAGCCCTGGTATTTATCAAATGTATTTCCTTCATTATTTGATGAACTTGTACAAAGACTGTAAAATGTTTTAAAACAAACATGAACTATTTTTTACATTTTGTTATGAAAAATTTCAACAAAAAAAGAAGTTGTAAATTAAGTAAGCTTGTACTTTTTTTTTTTTTTTTTTTTTTTTTTTTTTTTCATTTTGAGTGTTGCAGTCATTGTTTTAAATGGTTGTAAAATATTCATATTCAGTTCTCAAATGATTACACTAAGGATGTACATCTATTCAAAGAGTTCAAACATATCTACATCGTCAAAATGAAGGAATTAACAACAACAAAAAATCCCTCTAGAGAAGAAATGTGCGTTTTTAATGTCATGTAATTTGTCACTTGTTCATCAGTTTCCTCTGGAGGGCAAGTCTTTTTATGGCTTAAACGCAAAGAAAAGAAGTAGGCAGAATATATGGATGGACAACATTTGCCGCGTTGGCATCGGCAGCGCCCTAAAACTGCCAGGGGGGTGAGACCACTTTGTGGCGACCATATTGAGCACAATCTACAATAAAAAAAAAAAAAAAAAAGTATTCACAATACACTATATCAAAGTCTGATCAAATGCCATCTTTCTGTCTTCAACGATCGTCTTTCGTTTCCGCATTTCCCTTTTTGGGGATGTTTGAAAAATGTGTAAGCCCCCGGTGTACGTCTGTCAACTCATGCTGGTCTGATTTTAATCATGTAAAATCTGTCTTTTGACTTCATACCTTTCGAACAATAACAGTGGCTTATTCAGCTTCCGGTTGTTTATAGTCCACCCACGCGCCATGATTCATCAGAAATGTTTGCATGTGTTTAGTTGTGGAAATCATACAGGCAGGCAGGTTGTCAGCATACATCCACTAAAGAGTCCCGAGTATAATGTATAAAACTCTCTTAATTGACTTAAATGAATGATTAATTTGTGTTAAATATAGCGGAAGGGGTGCCACTTGGCGAGAAAGATTGGGTATCATTTGTACATTTAATTCCTACTAAGCTCACGTGGTTTTGATTGTATAGTATTACTGCTGTGTTTGATCGGTTTGTGATCCCCAAAAACTTGTTTGTTTTAGGCAGTTCACAGTAATGCGGTACAACAAATCATTGTTGTGAAATATTTTTTGTTCCCTCGATTCTATGGAAGGTGAGCTGGGAGGAGCGCACGCTCTTTGCTCAGGCGGCAGAGGTTCTATTGGTTATTCAACTTTTGGTTGTTAACAAGGAAACAGTAAATGCACTGAATATTTATCTCAGTAGGTTTGCCTACAATGCAAATGACAAAGTGTTACATGTCTAATGGTTAGACTATTAAAATAGATATTTCCATTTTTGAAAATGATCTTATTGGAGATGCACACATCTTCCAATTTAAGTATTAACTTTATGCTGCGAGGAAAGTCATAAATAAATAAAAAAAGGACAAGCATTTCAAAAATAAATCACGTCAGAATAATGGAAGACACTCATGCAACCTAACAATGCAAAATTACATAGCTACAATAAGTTTCATGTTTGTTTTTTTCACATCTTGGTGTTTTTAGTGACACTCAGGTCTGGAAATGAAATGTTTTGGGATTTTATTTGTTTTTAGTTAAAACATATGTGAACACTGTTCTTTTTGATATAATGTGGTTGCTTTATTCTCAATTAAAGTCAATAAATATTTTAAGAAAACGCTTGCATTAGATTTTTTATTTTATTTAAAAAAAATGTTTTTACATAGGGACGTTTATAGAATTTCACTGCTGCAGTGTTGAGGGTGGAAAGATGTCTACTGTTGAGGCCAGTTTGATTGGCAGCTAGTGGGCCAATGAAATGCCTAGAGATTTTGGCCAATCAGAACTCTAAGTGGGCGGGCTCAGCTTGTTTCTGCAGTGGTTAATGCAAGAAGAGAAAACCGACGTAGTGTGTTTCGGAAGCTAAACCCAGTTGGATCGCCGTGAGGAAGGTAAGCAGTTATAAACCAGAACTGCGTTTGTGTTCGTCTTCGGGCGCCGAGGCATTTCGATGATATCAAAAAGACGACCATCTGTTGCCGTTGGTCAGCGAAACTCGGTCTTCGCCGCAATTTAAAAAAAGTAGCGATTAGCTAGTGTTAGCAACTGCTAGACAAAGATGGCGACGCCATAACTGAAAGAGTGACGCAGTAAAGAGAGGCGGGCTAAAGCTCCGTGTGGCGGCTGGGTTAGATCGGTTAAAGACAGAATGTAACGTTTTTTATGCTGGATTTTAAATAAACATTTTATTCTTTACGTTAGTACTTAAGTTTTACTTGTTTGGTGTTTATGATAGTTTTAAATGTTAAGGATGTGTATTTACTTGTAATAAAGTTACTCTGTGTCGTATCTGAGAAGCCACCTGACCTGCCTCTGCCGCGTTGTAACTCGCCGTCTCCAGTCATTTCAATTAAGAGAAGGCGGCAGAGGGGACGCGGTATTGATCACGGTGTATGAAGCGGTTGCCGCCTACGTAGTTAACTGTGTTAAACTTCTGGGGGTAACCGCCGGGCGGCAGGAACCGCTTTTAAAAACGCATTTTGTTGGTAAACACTTTTGCATGTAGGCAGTGTCCGGGTGGTTTCCGCCCAGCGATGTGAAACCAGATTTAATATGAAAAACGACGAGAGACTTGCGAGTGCGATTACTGATACTGGCAGTGAATGGCAAGCGAGCGGCACTGCAGTGGCAAGCCTTAGGCAGGTGTCGGGACAGTGGCAAGCGAGCGGCACTTTGTTCGGCACCCGTCCAAAAGCAGCCGATCTGAGTTAGTCTGGGGAAAACCCTGACAAACTTCGGGCAAATTTGAGATTATGCTCTGTCACTCTCCGTTACAACTGAGAAGGGTCTGGGTGTCAACCAGGCTAGAGCTGACTGGCACAACCGTGGCAATCGGCGGCAGTTGAGAGAAGCTGCCTCGATTCGCCATACTGTACGTACACACCGCCGCCGACTTGAGCTGCAAAGAAGCTCTGGACGCCCTGTCGAGGACGCTTGTCAAAAAGTCCGAGGAAGCTGTTTGACGCTTTGGCCGCTCTGACGTGGGAGCATTCTTCGATCATGTGCAACACACGATTGAAGAAAAAGCACAAGCAGCCACTGCACGGCCAATACACTGACACTAGAAACCTTTTATAAATTACATATATAAGGACATCATTTGTATTGTTTGTTGGTCACAGCGGTGTCTGTTAGCAGTTAGCCGCTGAACCGCAGCAGAATGCAGGCAGAGCGAGCAGCCGCCAGCTGTTGACCCGTGCAGGACTTCACTGTGAGCGGACTGTTTAGAGACCATGTGACGGCACGTTAACTGGTCCCTATACGCAAACAACGTTACATCATAAATGATAGGGGAACCCAGCAACGGCGATTATGAGATTTCCCTCCATTTTCATGGAACTAATGTCTTGGTAGGAACAAAAGTTTACATCGTATGTTTCTCCAGAATCAGCCAGCGAGAAGGATGTCTATAGTCCGATTGATTGCTGCCGTTTGCCGCTGAACCGCGTCATAGCTCATTACCATAAAGTTGACCAAAGTTCAACTTTCTGATTGACGCTCAAAACGCCCAAAACGCGACGCCGACAGTTTTGACGCTCCTTGCAGCTGAGAGAAGCCAGCTTCCATTGAAAATTAATGACTTCCGGTATCTTTAGACGCCCGGCGGTGGTGTGTACGTACAGATAAACTATGGGTGGGGCCAGACTTTCAGGGTAAACCCCCATGGAGAAGTGTGCATGGTTTGTTGTCACAACAGGTCAGCTGTAGGTTTAATGAGTTTTGTTGCGCTCTCCTTTTTTTTTTTTTTAATTTTAATTTTTTATTTAATTACTTCCGCCTAGGAGGTTAAACTGACTGGCTGACTAATTATTTTGCAGTTGGGTTAAGGCAACACATCTATCTACGTGGTTAGGTTGAAACTGAGTGCAAATAGCATTGTTGACTACATTGAGGCTTTTTCACAGAAGATATTTTGACTTTCACACTAGGAAAAGCACAGGTGTAAATAATGAAATTGAATGATGGCTGGATTCCATTCAGCAGCTTTGATTTCAGGGTTAAGGTCACATGCATGCTCGCTCACTCACTGTCGCTCTCATAGACCCTTTTTCACAGGCAGACATGTTGACATGTTGTAGTAGGAAAAGCACAGGTGTATCCCAAACTATTAATGATGGCTGCATTCCACTTAGGAGAGGTCCTGGTATTGTGCATGCTGACTCACTGAAATAGCTTACTGGGACACTTTGTGGAATTGAGCCATTGTTAAAGGAACATGCCGACTTATTTGGACTTTAGCTTATTCACTGTAACCCCCAGAGTTAGACAAGTCGATACATACCCTTCAATAGGAACATGTTGGCGTTATTTTGTCACTTATTCGGAGCAGTAGGCTAGTTGGAACCAGTTACCTGCAGGATCTGTGCTAGGCTTAGCTAATGCTGGAGGCGTCACACGGCTTTACAGCACGCATGGAGATGAGAAGGGTATGTATCAACCTGTCTAACTGTGGGAGTTACAGTGAATAAGCTAAAGTCCCAATAAGTTAGCATGTTCCTCTTTAAGGTTATCAATTTTAGCTGTGCTTTTCCTACTATGACAAGTCAAAATGTCTGCTGTGAGAGAAGCCTATGGCATCTACCTTAATCAAACTCTTACTGACTCATGATATCTATGCAGCAGCAGAGTGACACCCCGCAGCACCTAGTGGCGCTCCTAAAAGATGATTTTAATTTACTGTCATACAGACTATGCCTTTCATCTCTGGTAGTTAGTGCAGCTCTAACTTTCATATTTCAGGTCTCGATTAGTCTTTTTGTCTATAAAATGACAATATGTCTGGGGATATTGTCAGTCTTTTTGTCCAACCGACAATACAACACCTGAATAACTGAAATATTCAGTTTACTGTCAATTGCTATTTTTTTCTTAAAATTAAACCAATGATTAACCCACTACCAAAATAGATAACTGGATTATTAGTCTGTCAATCGATTTTTAATCAATTAACAACTAACTATTTTGCAGACTTGCGATGAACAGGATACGAATCCACGTTTTGCCTTCAAGTCGGAACCGGGTGACCCAGACACCTCGTCCCCAGGAGCCCCTGGCCTGCTCCTTTACCCAGCGACCATGCTCTCAGCCTCGCCTGGACGGCCTGGAGTACTGCATCAAACACATTTTGGAAGATAAGAATGCTCCATACAAGCAGTGCAGTTACGTCTCTGCCAAGAATGGGAAACGCTGCCCCAATGCTGCACCAAAAGTCGAAAGAAAAGATGGGTGGGTGGAAAGTCCCAATTGAATAAGCTTTTTAACAAGTTATAAACAAGTTAGACCTCCGCTTTATCATTAACTGTAAGTCTTCGTATGGAAGACAGGAAAAACTGGACCCCTAATAACGTATCCAAGCACCTTTCTGACAACGCTTCTCCAATGACTCTTGTTTGTTCTTTAGAGTGACGTTCTGTGCAGAGCATGCTCGCAGGAACGCCATGGCCCTCCGTGCTCAGATGAGAAAGGCATCTTCTGGTCCGTCCCCAGAGTCACTGTTGTCTCAGCTAAGTGGATACAACCGCGCAGAGATGCACAGCATTGACGGAGGACGCTCTGAAGCTAGCCGGATTCTAGGTAAATGGTCTTGTTTGGACCGAGAGATGCTTTGTCAACTGCGGCTACAAGTCTATCGCCAGTGCATTGACTTTCCGCCTGTATTATGGTGTGTCATTTCTCTTGCAGTTTATGTTAATATTTGTGTGATTTATAACTTTTTAAACTACACCTTCTCTGGACAGATGAGGACAGTCTGAGTGAGGAGGAGCAGGGCCCCTTGGTACTAGACCAGACATGGAGAGGAGACCCTGACAGTGAGGCAGACAGTGTTGACAGTGATCACGAGGATCCTCTGAAGTAAGCTGAATTGTGTCCATATTGCAATTTTTTTTAATCTAAACAAGCATTGTCATGTTATTGGATTTAGACTCATGGACATTAATGTACTCCCTTAACAAAAGCTGTGACTGAATTCATTGTACAAACTAATTCTGATCAGGTTTTCAGTATGTAGTGTGTTAACACTGGAAAGGTGACAAAATGTATGGTCAAAAGTCAGCATACAAACTAAAAAAAAAGAGGGATTAATAGTCTCAGAAAAAACAGCAAAAATAACTGCAGAAAGATGTTGGAAAACAAAAGTATGAAATCTTTGAAGAAAATGTTTTTTCTCTGAGGTTTAGTCAGCAGTGGCTTTCTAAAATTACAATTTTATTGAAAGGCACACATACTAATTCCTGTTTGAATAAAACTATGTATGTTTTCTTGTATACTAATTGCAAAAACAATATACTGCATATAGCACATCCTGTATATAATTTGTATATTGTAAAATGTCTTAATCTGGCCTCAATCCAAGATTGTGTAGTCACATGGGATGGAGCTAGTTTGAAGAGTAGAGCTGTGACATGATCCTTTTCCTTGTAACTTTACAGTGACATATTTTCTTTTTGTAAATCGCAGGCATGCAGGGGTGTACACGGCAGAGGAGGTGGCACTCATCACTCGAGAGAAACTCATCAGGCTCCAATCCCTCTACATTGACCAGTTCAAACGCCTGCAGCACCTGCTTAAGGAGAAGAAGCGCCGATACCTGCACAACCGCAAAGTGGAGCACGAAACTCTAGGTAAATGTACAACTGATGGGTTAGTAACGAGACTTGTTTTGCGTTGTCTGTGTACCTGTTGGAAATCATTCCACGCCCTCTCATGTTTATGCCCTCACGGCCCTGAGCGTTATCTGTATTTGTTTATGATGCTCTCAGGGAGCAGTCTGCTGACAGGGCCTGAAGGTCTGTCCATGAAGGAGAGGGAGAACCTGAAGAAGCTCAAAGCTCTGCGCCGATACCGTCGTCGGTACGGTGTGGAAGCCCTGCTGCACCGGCAGCTTAGGGAGAGGAGGCAGGCTGTGACAGACGGAGCTCCTCAGGTGGGACCCCCATCACAGTAGAAAGTAGTAAAACTATTAAGCGTTTGAGACTTATAGCTAATGTTGTTAATTAACTAATGTTAAAGGGTCCGTTCACTAAACCACATAGAACACTCCCTTTCTCCTAGTGGTATGTAGCCATGAAAATGGTTTCTAGTTCAGGTTTCAAGAAATCAACGTCGGAAACCTCTGTGGCCATCCCAGTGTACGTTTTTGTGAAGGGAATTATGTTTGTGCTTTTAAACTGTAGGGCAGTTTGTCTTTCCAGAAACAATTTTCCAAGTTCTTTGGATGATCCAAATACATTGCTTTGAGCTGTTTTCACTGGAACAACAATACAATAATACAGTAGTCTCTATGAAAACTGTGACAGCACAGGGGTCAGCAGTTTGGTTCAATCATGGGCCAGTTTTTCTTTTAAGCCTTGTTTATTTACAGGCGTGGTGGAAACACAGGCTTACATGTTATGTTGTGTTTTATCTTTTCTTAAATAACCATATTTAAGAATAAATTGACTTATAGAACTGTTTTAGGATGGTATCCAGTAGCATACTATCATTTTCCTAAGGGGCTAACATAGTTGGAGAATATACTAAATATTCTCAATTTCTTGTGTTGCACTACCAGACTAGAGATGAAAAATAATTTTAAAGTTTTGGTGTAAACTATAAAAGGGAAAAGTTCAGCTCTGCCAGGGGCCGTTTGGCCCCCAAACTTGCCGTTTGTCTAACGCTGCCCTCCTGTATTAACCATATTTGCTAAGACTCGGTGGAGAGAAATGATGCTGTAGACTTCTAATGTATTTGTCCAAAATCTGTGGGACCTACAAACGATGCTATTCACTTCCACTGTATTGCGGTGAAGGCATGCATTTCTGAAGCCGATATCTCCAAACCTATCTGCATGGCTAGATACCGCTGAAAGGGAGATTTTTCATATGTGGCCAGACATTTTTATGCTTTAAATGTAGCAGGGCAATAGTGTCCTCAATTATGTTGATTACTACTGTGAATTGGGCAGATAATACATACTTTTGGATTTGAGATTATGCTCAACATATTTGAGTGCAGCAGAATGGAATTTCAATTCACTTTTATAGGCTTTTTCCTCTCGACAAGTTTGTGGCATCAAAGGAATGATTAATGTTTTTAAGGATGATTATAGTTCTAGAGGAAATACTGTTTAGGTTCTATTTGGACCTTAGCTAACACTTCCTTCCTCTGTTGCAGCCACACACAAGAACGGTGCATGAGAAGTGCATCTCCTTTGTGGAGGGAACTCGATGTACCAACCCCTGCATGCCTATGACCAGGCACTGTGTCTCACGTATCCTCACTTATGTTTTTATTTTTTTTAGCATGTTTAACCACAGTTGTGTGGAACGTTTACATATAAGGAACCCCAGATGTATTTTCCTAATATTAATTGAATGAAGATATTTACATTTAAACAGGTCTTTAAATGAACAAACTGAGGTTTTCTGCTCATTTAGCAATCTTGACCTCGGCCCTGATCAAGACCAGCAGCTTGCAGTAGCTGTTGGTTTCAAATGGTGCCTACATAAAACTCCTTCCTGTGGTCTGTTGATTTTTCCCAGAGTAACAAAGGGGCTAATCTTTTCAGCTGGAAGGAACAAAATATCTTCACACCCTGCCTACAGTTAAAACATCAAATCATTTGGATCAGCTGGATTTAAATTGTAGATTTATCTGTATCTGCTAACCGCAAAATAGTTTTATTGGAAGTGCATGACTTTGTGTTCCAATTGCCATTTTAGTTGGACGGTGATTTAAATGGTGTCTTGACACCAGTGTTTCATTGTGAGCAGTACAAACCCTGCCAAATATTAACGCTCAGGCTAAATTGCATAACTTCTAACTACAAAATCACTCGGGCATGTCAAGCCCACTGCAACTTCACCGTAAGTAGCCTTATGTTAAGAAATGATTACAACAAGATTATTTTCACAGGAATAATTGTAGTACTTGCAGTAATACTAATTACACTAACTTTTGAGGCTAAAGTTTGTCATTTATCGCAATGTCCACAGGTCAGACTTGGGTTTTTGGTTTTACTTTTTAAGATGGGAGCAGTTTTCTTTATCAGTTTATTCTGTTGTGGTCATTTCTCTGTTTGTGTAGACATTGTGTGTCATTGTCCTTGACAACCCCACACTCAGACATCTTCCAGGACGGCAATCAGGTGCTTTTCAAAATGTGTCCAGGCCTGAAAGATGTCCCATGTGAGCGCACCGTGCATATGGGTCAGTCGGACGATCCTCGCTGCCCGCTGCACCTCACCCTGCCTCCCCCCATGTACCAGCCTGAGCAGGAGCCTCCACCACAGGAGCAGATCACCACTGCAAGCAGGGACATGTATCTGAGTGCAGCAGAGCTTCAGCCCACAGAGAGCCTTCCACTAGAGTTCAGCGATGTATGTAGAAATGATGTTCCCCTACCGTGGTCCTCTGATGTATTTGCATTGTATTAAAAATGTAATGTTTCACACTTATCGTTTAGGATAGGACTGCTGCCGTTTTTAGGGTGAGACGGTTCACTCCACCCGTGTCTGGGGTGGGAGCTAGAAAGTTAACACAGGTCCCAAAGATGGTCCTATCTCCATCAAATAAGAATGCAATATATTTCGTAACGGAGTCTGATTCAACAAAAAAAAAAACTGATCTCTATCTGCTGTTACAGTGGATGTGATTTTTAGCATGCATTTGAAAGCTAAACTATTAAATTCATAATTCTTCAAATGATTGTAACTTGTCAAGAGTGATCTATCTGTATATTTATGCAACGTGCTTCAGTAATCGTGGTAACAGAAGACTGCAACGCTGATTATGTGGGACAACGGGCACAAAAAATGTCCATTGATTTGTCAGTCAATATGACTTTAGCCCTTTTTATTTTTTTTTTTTAAAAGAGTCCGAGTGAACGCCAACTGGCAGAACAATATAAAAGGCAAAAAATGTATCACTTTTGCTTGATCCGGACTAAATGAATCAAACTACAGGTTTAAAAGCACCCTCGAAATACTGCTATTGGCATGTTTTAGAAGAAGCAAATTACTTGTTTTTCAGTCTCTCTTAACAAGCCTCTGAGATTTAGTTGTGATGCGACTCCCAAGAAGTGTCCAGCTTGTAGATGATCAAAAGTTCATATTTATTACACAAATCTTTGCCGTTTGTCATTTGCCGTTTCAGTATTGTACGATAAACTCAGAATTGGGCATAAACCAAGGCTGGGGTTACAAGCTCTGTCAAAAACTGGATGCTTCTCCCACATACAGTTATGGCGGAAACAGCTGAAGCTGTTTGCATTACCACACCGACATTGATTATTCCGAAGCAAGGATGCTCCAAATGACACAAATATACATACAACTTTAAAAGTTTTATGTTAAGATTTAGATTTCATCCTGTTACACAGGACCTGGATGTGGAAGGGGACGGTATGCAGGGTCCTCCGTCCCCCCTACAGTTTGACACGGCCCTGGCCCTGGAGGACCAGACCATCCGAGCCATCGCTGAGGCCCCAATGGACATCCTGACTGGAGAAGACCCAGACCTGGATGCCTCGGAACACGAGCTCTCGGAAAGAGATGTGGATGCCATCATGCATGACCAGGTTAACTCTCAATCGGGGGCATCTCGAATATCTTGATTCTTATGAACGATGGCACCCATACACTGCGGTAACACTCCTTCAGTTTTGTTGTATGTAATGTATGGGTCTAATAAAATCTTGGTCACAATCTGTGTCAGTACGATATCAATTTTAAGGCTTGTGCGATGGTTGACTGTAGCACTATGATGTGAATAAGGAAAACATAGATGCAACTTAAAGGCGAACTTGGTTATTTTTTATTTATTTTTCTTCAACCTGTACCCTATTTTCTTTTTTTTTTCTTCTTGAAAAAGCAAATCACTCCGCAGAAGTAGCAGTGCTTCGCCTTTCTGAGAATATAGTTCCCAGTTTATATATGGTTAGAAGATAGCTGTGTCTCATGTGACCTTGTTATTTGTCCACGCTGTGACTATACAAATCACAACCTGTAAACAGGAACATGTTGGTGTTATTTTGTCACTTATTGGGAGCAGTAGGCTAGATGGAACCGGTTACCTCCAGGATCTGTGCTAAGCTAGGCTAGCGCTGGGGGCGTCAGACAGAGTTGCAACACGCACGGAGATGAGAAGGGTATGGACTTGTCTAACTCTGTAGGGATCCTTTCCATAATGTTGTCTGACATTTATAAAAACAATCTGAGCCGGTCAGTGACAAAAACAGCACTTTTAGTGGACAGAAATTGACAATGCACATGTGCGGTTACATTGCAGTCCGATTCGCGGTTGCTGGTTAATGGACCAACTTTAAAGATTTTGTTCACATAGTCACTTATACACCAATGCATGGGAAAATAGGGTCCCAAATTGGGAAAAAACAAATTACCCTTTAAAGGATAGGTCTTAAAACAATGCTCACATGTCCAAATGTACATTACAATTTTTTTTTATTATTACAATAATTCCTTAAATTCCACTGGCTGGTAAGGGATTATTTCCTACCACCATAATATCTGAAGTTAATGAGCCTTTAGAACTCTGTGTTCATCAGCTCAAATGGATATTTCCCAAACGCACTCTTTCTAGTACAAAAATCTCTCGCTCTGTTACTATCTCTACACTAGAGCTCAGCAAGGAAACCCTGTCCAGGGAAACAAAGGACTTTCAATTCCTAAAAGATTGTTACTTTGGAAGATCTGCACATATTAACTTTAGATAAACTTAGGAATATACTTTATGCACTGAATCAGGACTGAATTTTATCCCCTCTCTGACATCGGGAGTACGTGAGGAAGGCACCTCTTCATCAGCCAGAATGACCACGAATGATTACTGCAAGCAAAAGCTCTTCCAATGTTTATATCACACCTGACTTTTGTTTTAAGACAGATTTGGAAAAATAGAGAACCTATTTGTCCAGGGGTCGCGGACCGACTGTTGAAGATCACTGGACACAGAACTGTTTGGATCTTTTCCAGTGTCTAAAATGGGAGGATTTTTCGGCATTAAGCAACACAACACAAAACATTTTCCTGGTGATACTTACATACATTTTCTTAATTAACCTTTCCAATGCAGGACTTTTACTTGTATCGGAGTATTTTTTTACAGTGTGGTTTACTTAAGCTAAGGATCTAAATACTTCTTCCACCACTGCTCAAAACAAAGTAGGTAGTACTGTCACCTCCCCCTGGGAAATAAAAGAAAAAATGAACGTCAAGTGCATGAAAGACAACTGGTCTTACTGGGAATTATTAAAGCGTCCTGTTAGGTAATAAGAATAAAAACACAGAAGTGACGTTATAGTATTTAGTATTTACTAATGGAGGTAGTGCAAATGTAAGGTGATTAAAAAGTACAAACATGAATAATGGTGGGTATGGATAATATAAAATACAAATTGGAGATAAATAAAGTGGCACTCATAAGTTTATGAACCCATGATAAAGTTGACTAAAAAGAGGAATAAAAAAACAACTAGAGATTGGCATGGGGTACTTTCCATAAAATCATCTCTCAATGCAAATCAAACCAGCTATTAGGCTAACTGAACTCAAACCATGCCAATCTCTAGGTATGGGGAAGGGTATCTGATGATGGGGGGCTATTTTAATTCCAAAGGCCAAGGGAACTTTATCAGGATGCATAGTATCCTGGATTCATGACATAACTAGCCTTTTAATAATACAAATCTACCTGCCTCTATGGGAATTTAACATAGGGGTGTACTTACGTATGCCCCCTGTATTTTAAGGAAGAACATTTATTTATTTACGATACATTATTCATTCACAAAGAAAATTGGTGTCCTTAAAGGTTGGATTTTTCCTCATTTTTTTTAATTAAGGCATAAAGATCAGTTTCCAAAAGATGATTTTTTTTTTTTTTTTTTTTCCTCTTTTTAGTCAACTTTAGCATGGGTTCATAAACGTATGAGTGCCACTGTATATGAACAAATACAAATGCAGATTGTGTGTATAAGGCTAACACAGCTGGTAACTTCCAGTCCAGCAAAAGGTAATTAAAAAGTAAAAACTGTGCAAGGGTGATGATTCCAATGGAAAATATAAAACACAATTAGAAGGCAAATTTAGAAACAAATGCAAATTTTGCATACGTCTAACATAGCTGGTAACTGACTGTAAAATTAAAAATGTATGCACCTTTCCATCCACTTGTATTGAATAGTGAATATTAGGATGTGGAAACAAATGTTGAAAATATGAAATAAAATATGGCATTTCTGTTTCATGGACTCATTAGATATTAAATACAGGTGTTTGTTTGGGTAAATTGAAAATTCACATAAAAACAGGTACAGCAGATGGAAACTGTTGTCTTCAAAGCTCTACACATCAGCCGTCGGTGGACTCTACTCACAATGTGATCTAGGACCACTGTTTTTAAATGAATGAGCCAAAAGATTTCTCTCAACCATCGCCCCAAAAATCGCAGTGTGAACCAACTTTGTAGCAAAAAAACAAGCCACTGAAGCAAGTCAATAAAGAAAGCAATCGTGTGTGTTGTCTCCACATCTTTGCACTGTATGTTGACACAAATAAGTAGGGATTTCAGCCATAAAATGAGCCACAAATAATGTTTTAGCCACAAAACAACAACAACAGAGCAGTGGCTGTAGCCTACTCCTGTCCTTGTAACTTGCTGTTCTTCCATCTAGATGGTGTCAGAGGTTGCAGGAGGTGAAGGAAAAGAAGCCACTGATCATTCACTCCAAGACATTGACTCTGCTGCAATTGACGCTCCCAGATGAAGAACCTCTGCAGCAGCAGCATTATAAAGAACATTCACTTCCACAAAGACTGATGTTGAGGTCAGAATAACCTTTACAGCCCAGGGTGTATTTCTTTAGTTTTTTTTTTTTTTTTTTTTTTTCTGGGTTAATTTGCATTAAAATTGTACATAATTAGTTTGTCTGTTGAATAAAAGGACACTCATCTTTCATCCACAAATAAACGATTTTATGAGTACTTTTGTTGAATGTAATATACATATAGTCTTTTAAAGTGTGGAGAGAATATTTGAAGGCACTAAAAAAAAACACATATACATCCAGCTGTTTCAAAGTATATGTTGAAGTTATGTTTGGCAGCATGGGGACAGCCTCTTAAAAAAAAAAAAAAAAAATAGAAAAAAAAAAAATTGGGGCGGGTAATGCAATTTCATGCAATGACATCACTTTTCCTCAACCCAAAACAGTAAACGCCGAGGCAGGGAGAAGAAAGCGGCTGCTGCTGCAGGGAAAGGACGCTGCAAAAAATGAGCACAAGATAAGATATCTATTTGAAAGAAGAAGAAAAAAGCTAGTATATTTCTGTCATTTATTAACAATGGAGCAGCGTCGTCTTCGACAGTTTCCAAGCAAATGAGGTGAGTTTTTTTTTTTTTTTTTTTTTTTTTAAAGCCAGGAAAATGTCGTTTTGTGTTCGCCTGGTCGGGAGATTTCGCTGGAATACCGACAGTAGAGGCTTTTGGCATGCTTCTCATTGATTTAACAGCACCGGGAAAGTGAAGGGCAGAACGGCTGTAGCCTAACGCTAAATGTGTGACTATCTTTCTATATAACGTCAAACGCCTCGGTGTTTTACAGTGGTTTTTTGGCCGTTTGTGGGAGAAACGCAAGGGCGTAACGGTGTTACCGAGTCGAAGGGGACTCATTTCGGTGCAGGTTTTTTTTGGAGGGCCTGTCCCAAGAAGAAAAAAAATGTCATTTTTCTGAGCCAAAGTAGGTTTTTTTTTTTTGTTCAACTGCATGAACATGCTAGCTTAAATACAGCCATGTCGCAGTTTTTAGCCTCGCTTTAAAGGTTGAAACCTGAAAGGGGAACATGGAAAAGGAACTGAAATCTGAGTCCTAACTACGTTATTTTTTTCTTCTTCTTACAATGATGCAAAAACGAAGCATTTTTTTTATATGATGGAAATAAAACCCAAGTGTCTCAAACATCCTTGTTGGGACTGGAGGACAGTGAATACTCCACAGCGCCCCAGGCTTAAATGCGAGAACTAGCCTAATGAATGAATTAAGGTGTGAACATGTCTGGAGCAGGGATGTAGTGGAGGAGAAACCACCCTGGTTCATGTTAATGTGAAGTCAGAATCATTTGTTTTTTTTAAGGAAGATAAAATATGAATCACAATTGACCTTTTATAACACTGCATCACTAGTCTGCAAGCATGTCAGTTTAATCTTACCAGCTGGTTTAACGTCCCCCCTCCACTCATATGTGCTTATTTTTATGCAACCCATGGATGTTTGAGCTTCACTGTGCAGAATGATGTTTGTGCACAGTTTGTAGAAGGTTGTTTTCAAAGGAAATGGCATGTATGAGCAAGATTTAGTGACATCTCAACTATAGTTTGGGAGCTGATCTAATACGCAACTTTCAGCACATAAACAGAGTTTAGACCTTTCAGTTAAGTGAGACACGTTTTGTGAAAGGAGCATTTTTTACATATTCGTAGGTTGTCTTAATGAGGGAGAAAAAGTATAATGTAGTTAGGTTATTCAATTTTTTGTGTGGAAAAAGAAAAAAACACAAAATCAGAGCTTTTTATATATCTTAAAGCATGTATGGAGGGGATATACATTATTAGATTATTGCAGATATTAGCATCTGTGTATATGTTGCCAGATAAGAGTTAACATTACATAGTTGGATTTTTACACGGTAAAATGTTGCACTCAGTTTGTATCTTGGTCACAATTTAAACAAAAAAAGATCTGAGGGATCCTATCAATATTTTGCTTTTTTGTTACTTTTTAATGACTTATTATTAATGACTATATATATATATATATATATATATATATATATATATATATATATATATATATATCTCTCTCTGTAGGGCTGTACAAGACTTTTTCAGTTTTCAGCTTTAAGAGGGGTACTCCCCTCAAAGTAATGGACTGGATTGGTGCCCACGTTGGCCAGTACAGAAACTTTTTTGGAACAGTATTGGCAGTGAATACGTGTTATTGGATCATACTTTAACAATGCTGCTTTTCAGTAAACGTGATACCCTCTGCATTTTCTGAATGGCATTCTAGTCACGAGGAGTGGATTGTTTCTCGTTTGTTTTCACATTGTGAAGGATTTTATTGGCCATTAAAACACATGCCAGTAATCTTAATAAGTTCTAGGGCCTATTTGGAGATTAAACAAGATTCAAAACCTCTAAAATAATGCTGTTTAGCTATAACAGAGTCCTTTTTGAAGGGGAAAAACATCCATGCTAATGATCTGGTTTAAAGCCAGATATACAGTATATATATATATATGCATATGCTCATGTTGTTCTCATTGTCTCATCGTCTTCTGAACAAAGACCAAACTTTAGGTCAGTAGAAAT
Organism: Perca flavescens; assembly: GCF_004354835.1. Classification (NCBI taxonomy): domain Eukaryota; kingdom Metazoa; phylum Chordata; class Actinopteri; order Perciformes; family Percidae; genus Perca; species Perca flavescens. The sequence continues at coordinate 7,610,703 of NC_041337.1, forward strand.
GAGAATGGAAGGATTGTTTTGAACCCTTTGCATTATCACAGAGATGGCCGTGTTCAGGCTGTAAAGTATTTCACTTCCACTGAACGTCTGCTGTGAAATGCTCGATGAATCTTTTTAGTGTTTTGCAGAAATGACGTACCCCTCGTGCCTTTTCCAAATTGTCTGTTGATGTAATGTTGCATGTTGGTTGTTCTTGGCAATTGCAGACATGTACCGTATGTCATGTAAAATATCCTTGTAGAGTTCATGGCACAAAGGCCCAAAGAAACGGTGACCTCATGATTGGAACCAAGTGATGGACTCGTTTCCTGATAAATGAAAATGTTTGAGAGGAGGGGATTGGATTGTCCTTTTAGTATATTGTCACCTTCCTAAAATAATGGCATAAGTCATTTTTTTCAGGTTTTTCAGAAAACACAAAAAACTGAACGGCCTAAGTCACACGCTTGACATAGGCCATTATACTAAAGGTGTAGAATCACATGACCTGTTCAACTGAGGATGTAGGCAATTTCACCAGAGGTGGTCAGCACCATGAGGAGATGATTTAGGCAAAAAAAAATATATATTTTTTGTCAAAAAATGACAGGCCATTATTTTAGGAAGGTGAAAATATGTGAAGTCAGTTAGATGATAGTTTGATCTTCCCCTCCAGACTAGAGGATGGATACCCAAGCCTGACGGGACCCAACGGCTGGGCCGGGTTCGGACAGATATTTAGAAATTATGTTTGGGCTCCGTCACATCAGCGCGATAAGGCATTGAACATTTTAAATTTAAAACAGCTTATAATGCGTTAACGTGCGCTTGTTGCCCCATGTGCGCCGATGCGCTCATCTGTTGACATTTCCGAATGCCTTCCTACAGTTGCTTCATAAAAGCGGGCTTTCCATAGCCTGACAAGCCAGACCCACATCCAGATGTTGGGTCTGGGAACTCACCATTGACTGAGCTCGAACCGAGGGGCGGGATAAACGGTTGTCTTTCAAATTCCCTCTGCACGTAATAGGATAGCGTTACAACCAGGCAGAGCAACGAAGAAGGTAGCGGAGCTAGTTGATAGATTAAACTTTTGCCGTATCCGGTCGGCAAAACTCCGAACACCTCTTCCTTTTTTAAGAATGATTTCTGTGCCGTTCTTTGTTCTTTTATCAAAGAAAAGCTGAACTCCAAGTCCTCCAGAAGTCCGCTGTTCCCAGCAGCAGCAGCCATAAGCACCGCCCATCGACTCTATACACAATGTGATTGGCCTGACCAAAATTTGGTTTTTGCAGCTTGAAAGTCAACGGAGAGTGCCTAGACCCCCCCTGGCTGCCAAATAAATTTGCTGCCACTAGGGGGAGTCTAGATTTCTAGGCTAGGCTTTCCACACAAACGTACATGTTTCATTAGTAAGAATGAGGGGAAAATAATGAGATTTTAACTGTGTCGGGCTTGGACATAAATATCTTAATGCCTGTCGGGTTCGGTTACTGCTCAGTCGGACGCGGGCCGGGCTTGGACAGAAAAATGCGGCCCGATCGGCACTCTACTCCAGACATGTTTTAAGGGAGTACTCCCCTGATTGATCATTGCACTCTAGTAACATTATTGGACTCATGATCAACAGTTTTTTTATTTTTTATTATTCCACGCATTTCCCATCCTTGTCAAAACCTTCAGCCTACATTACCCACAGTGCAACTCAACCGCTATCGGTTCAGTTTGAGATTTGCAGCGTGTAATGCTACTAGCGGCTAATGTAGGCTAGCCTGTAGCAGCGATGGGCAGCGGGCTATAGAGGTCTGGTAAACTCACTCCTTTCTGACTCCACACCTCCCCAGATTATTTTCATATTCAAACTTGTAGTCTTCAGTCCCAACCAACGCTGACTCAAGTGACATCACTTAAGGCAATTTGAGGCAACTGGAGCCACTGAACAAGCCTTTTTATAAGACTTTTTTTTTTTTTTTCACACATGTACTCATACGTCCCAAGACCTGTAAACAAACTTTGTGTAAAGTCAGTGGTTAACACATTATAAATATCCAAATATTTCAAATTGCTGTACTCAAGATGTCTCCTATTTCTACCCACTTAGACGCCCACTCTCAGTGTTTGAGCACTGGAGGCTGCAAGTTTCCACATCACGTCCGTGTCCGTTGCATACTGGACCAGCCTTGGCTTCCAAACTAGTGGTAACGTCACAAAAATGGTCTCGTAGGCTACTGTACACACCTTAAACTCTGATTTAAGGTGGACTTTCCTTCTTCAGCAGATGAATGT